>NW_020940355.1:263578-560146 GCF_900497805.2 Vombatus ursinus | reverse complement strand
AAGGAAGGAAGGAAGGAAGGAAGGAAGGAAGGAAGGAAGGAAGGAAGGAAGGAAGATTGCAAGAAAGAAAGATTCCAAGAAAGAAAGATTCCAAGAAAGAAAGAATGCAATGTCTTAATCCAGTCTGTTGGGCCTAAGAATTTCTGAGCCTGTGGCAGGAATGTACTTCCAAGCAAAATTCTAGAATATCCTTTCCCATTCTTAGAGCAACAAACCCAGGGGCTGGGTATAGATGAGAAGTGTAGCAGGAGTTTGGAAGAGGGAGAAAAATTGCTGAAGCAAGGTAAAAATGACTTCTAGAAGGAGTTAGGTCTTGGGCTAGAACAGGGGTGAGGAACCTGTGGCCTCGAGGCCACATGTGGCCTTCTAGGTTCTTGGGTGCAGCCTTTTGACTGAGTCCAAGTTTTACAGAACAAATCCTTTTATTAAAGGGATATGTTCTGTGAAGTCTGGATTTAGTCAAAGGGTCAATTTCCTTAAACTTCAGCCATAGTTTAACCACATTGTGGCCTTGGATCCCACCTTGTTCTGCTTTATGATTCAACTATATACAATCATCATCAAACATTTATTGATCACCTGCTATGCCAAAAGCAATAGACTAGGCAAGTAATAATAATAAGCTAGTGTTTACATAGCACTTGAAAGTTTACAGAGAGATTTACATAGGTCATCTCATTTGATCTACTCAGGATGCAAAAAGATATGACATAGTCTTAAGTTCTCTAGAAGTTAATAGCCTAGTTAAGAAGACATTAAAACACCAACTAAATAGCAGAAAGCCAGGCTAAGCAAAGTACTAAATGAAGGGTGGAGATGAGAAAACTTGCAGGGATCTGGAGGAGGAAGAGACACTGTTGGAGCAGTGTGAGATTGATGATCACTGGATCCTAGGCTAGACTTTAAAGGTTTGGGTCAATTCATTCCAAGTTAAAGAAATTAGGGGCAGCTAGATGGCACAGTGGATAGAGGACTGGCCCTGAAGTCAGGAGGACCTGAGTTCAAATCCGGCCTCAGACCAAACACTTGACACTTACTAGCTGTGTGACCCTGGGCAAGTCACTTAACCCCAATTACCTTAAAAAAAAAAAGTTAAAGAAATTTAACAAAGGTATAGAAGCTAAAGCATTCCTGGCATTGAGTAGGTATGAGGATATGATGAGTATATTGTGTTGAAGAAAATAATGGGTTTGTTGAAAAAGTATTGAAAAAAAAGAAACAGGAGCAGCAGACTGAAACATAATAGGTACTTATTAAATGTTGAAATAAAATCAATCAACAACCTCTAGGCAACCAATAGTACAGTGTACTGCATAGAGAGCTATAACTAGTTGTTTCACGTTACTCTCCCAGGAAGAGGTTCCCTCACCTACACCTAGGCCACCCTATGAAATAGATAAGTCTGTCCTCCCACCTTCTCTTTCAATATCAACCATTCTATGAAGAATACAACAAAGCCTGGGACAAAAAAAATATATAACATGAACTGATGCAGACTGACAGAAACAGATCCAGGAAAACAATATGATTATAACAATGAAAATGGGAAAAAATGGAAATGAATGAACATTGTATAATCATAATGCTCAAGTTTGCTATGAAGAAAAAGAGAGAAAACGCACCTCCCTCCACTCTCTGCAGAAATGAAAGACTATAGATGAGGAACAGTATATATATTCTAAGACTCAGTTGATGTGTTAAATTAGTTTTGCTGAACTACTTACTTCTCTCTTCTTTTTTATTCTTGGTTATAAGGGATGGTTGTCTGAGTAGGTAGTAAAGATATATTGTTAAATAAAAGTGGTAAAAAAAAATCCAATAATATTTCCCAGGAGGGGGAAAAATCAACTATGCTATTATGGACTCCATCACAAATACCCAGGGTTCCATAATAGTTTGTTAAAAAGACATATCCCTCCTTGGGCTGCCGTCTTGTGGTAATATCTCATCCTCAGGACTTGCCCTTCTGTCCTTCTCTCCAATCAGCACTTTCTCTCTTATGGCATATTATTGGAAAATATCTGATAAACTAATTTACATAAAGGTGTAAATAACTGAAAATACTTTAATTAGTTGCTCCCAGCAGCATTTGCATTTTAAAAAGAGATAACATTTAACCCAAAGGAATAAATTGTGAACGGTGATATTTCAAGTCTCAGCAACAGGCCTGAGGCAAAGAGTATGGGTGTAGATAGGGAGTTTTTCTGGTGCCCCCCAGATCACATTATGTACAAGTGGCTACATACTTTCTCTTTGCCTTCTCCAATCAAGCAAGCAAACATTTATTAAATGCCTGTTTTGTGCCAAGAATTGTGCTAGCTGATAGAAAATAAAAACAAAATAAGACAGTCCCTAATCTCATTGAGTGTACATTTGATCAAGGCAGATATTCTACCTTCATACTCTTGCTGATCTGGAAAATAAATCTGTTTGGCCCACTAGAATTCCCTCATCATTTTATTTTGGCAAATGTGATATTGGATCCTGGTCACAGAGAGACTGTCTGCCACAGCCATTAAACAGGAAAGCAAAAACAGACATCTGCACTGGCAGAGAACACCAAGGGCATCCTAATCAAGGACTACTGCTCAGGAGGTGAACGTTGTGGCATGCACTCTGGGGAGACGACTCACCAAGATTTTCAGATGTTAGCCAGGACATCTAAACTTAGAGAAAACAAAGCATCAACCCAAAGAAACCAAAAGGTTCAAATCCCCATACCTGCTTCACCTATTTCAAAAGTCTCCCCAGTGCAGTGCCCCTCTCTATTCTTCACCTGGAGATAGCATTATAAGGTGAGGAATTACAAGACTTGGGTTACAATTTTGAATCTATGTGTGATTTGGGAGCAATTAATTTAACCTCTCTGAGCCTCAGTCTCCATAGCTGTAAAATGGAGATAACAATACCTGCCCTGCTTTGACTCCCAGTGTTACTGTGAGACGCAAACATGGGACATTGGAAAGAGTTCTGACTTCAGATTACTTAGGCCCTATTTACCACCTATATAACCTTGGACAGGTCATTGCATTTCACTGGACCTCAGTTGCCTCATCTGAAGAGTGAGAATATTGAACTAGACAATCTCTAAAGTCCCTTCCTTTTCTAAATCCTGTGGAATGAAATGATGTACTTGAAAAGCCAATGTAAAACTGTTTAGTATTATACAGATGTAAGATTTTATTGCCTTACAAGTAGGGAAACCAAAGAGTAAAGCTGTGGCAGATCTTGCAGCTAAAACCAGTTCTTGTGATATCTACTGGTCACAATGCCCCACCCCCTTTTCACTATGTATTAACATCATGTCCATCTTTCAAGCTCTACCTCCTTCATGAAGCTTTCCTTGATAATTCAAGAGCAAAGTGATCTCTCTCCTTTCTGAGCTCATAGCACTTATCTTTTGGACCACTTATTTTGGTTCTCTAATCATTTCATAAGTGAATATTCTGCCCTTCTGACTAGATAAGCTCATTGATGACAAAATCTGTGCCTTATTAGAAAACAGAGTTCATTTATTGAGTGCCTACAATGAGCAATGCACTATGGGACAGGCAAACTAATACTACTAATTGGGCAATCGATGCTATTATAATAGTACATTTTGGAAGGCAGGATGTTGCAATGATAGAGAGTCAGTCTTAAAGTCAGAGAGATATGCCTCTTACATGTGCTAGCTACAAGACAAAAAGAAAGTCCCTACCCTCTTAACAGCCCAGGCTGTTCTCTAGGGCCTTAGAAATAAGTTTCAGATTTGCATTGATAGAGAAAGTTTCAACATCAGGACACCAATTAAATCACACACCTGGACCAAAAAAAAAAGAGGAAGAAACAAAGCTAGAAAAATGACACATGCTCTACTTGGAAAGGAAATGGTTTGTCCAGGTGATCAGAGCTCCTTAAAATGATCAGGACCTTTAACACAGATAGGGAAAAGAGGTATCACTGTCCCCTATACTATGCCTGTATACAACATTGATGACCTTATAAATTCTTCAGAACTCTTTCCCTCAAGTGAAGAAGGCAAGGGCAGGCAATTACGTAAATCAAGGTAATGTAGTGAAGCAAATTATGTACTGGTCTTGGAGTCAAAAGACCTGGGTTCAAGTACCAGCTCTGTCACTTATGAGATTTCTAAACATTAATAAGTCCCTTAACCACTCTGAAACTTACTTTATTCATCTAGGAATGATTATAATATTTGTGCTACCTAACTCACAGAATTGTTGTGAGGAGCAATTCTGTAAATCTTAAAGTATCATATAAATGTGACTTCCATGGTTACTGCTACCATGATCTGAAATATGGGACCTAGTATGAATTCTGCAACTGATCACATGCCCATGGAGACTGGATATTACAAACTTAAGCATTGTTAAATGATGCTCATCCAGGGTTTCATATCTGATGAGCTAAGGAACATAGTCCTATGAAATGCTCAAGAAAGCACCTGGGCACCGATGCCTGTATTCAACTCTGCAAGTCCAAAATGAAACTTTCTCCACAAATCCAACCCTCTTCCTAACTTTCCTATTTCTCTATAGGACACCATCATACTTAAAGTCAACATACTCAAAGAACCTCTGTAGATTCACAACTTAGGAGTCATTCTTGACAACTCCTCAATCAATTTATTAAGTCATGTCTGTTCTCCTTTCACAAGATCTCTTAAATCTATTGCTTTCTGTCCATTCCCACATGTACCAACCAAGGTCAGGCCCCTCTTCACCTCTTACCAGAACTACTGCAACAGACTTCTTATTGCTTTCCCTGACTCATACCTTCTATCACCCATTCATCCATCACACAGATGCCAAATTTTTTTTTTTCCCAAAGCATAGGCCCTGCCATGTTATTCATCTGTTCAATAACTTCAGCGCCTTCCTCATGCCTCTGGGATAAAAGATGAACTCCTCTGTTTGGCCTTTTAAGTTCTTCATAGCCTAACTCAAACCTGAGATCACATTATTCCCCCTCACTAACTCTACCTTCCAGCCTACTCCCTGTTCCCTTTATACAATATCCCATCATCCACTTCCATGCTTTTGCACAGATTATCTTCTGTGCCTGGAATTCTCTCCCTTCTCTCTTCCACCTCTTGGAATCTCTAGTTTTAGTTGGTTGGTTGATCGTTGTCCTTCGTTCTTGAAGAGGACCAAAATGACATTACTATGCTAGAGTCAAATTACAGTGTGACCACCTGTGGCTGATCACACCAGTGCAAGCTCATAATGCTCTACACAACAGGTCAAGCACAAATAGTCCATGTAGTTTTAGTTAAACCTTAGCTAACAAGAAGCCTTTCTTGATGCTCACTCCATTTGTTAGCACTTCCTCCTCACTCTTGAAATTACTTTGTATTTATTTTATATGGATTTTGTATTTACTCATCTACATAAATGTTTCTTACCAGTAGAATTATGAAAACAAAGTCAATTACTGTTTTTGTCCTTGTTTACCCAGTACTTAGTACAGTCCCTTGCTCATTGTAGACCTTTTAAAAAATACTTGTTGAATTGAATTGAATTCAGTGAATTGGACAATTTTGAACAAGGAAGTATCCCTTGGAGTACACCCAAGGAAGCAGCTAGTATAGAGATGAAACCAACCATCCTCACCAACTTCTAATCAATTGCCATATGTGTACAAGTCAGGTAAGGTAAATATCATCCTGAGAACCAACCCCTGTGAAGATCAAACCTTGCAACTGTTTTTATAGGCTCTGAACCCATAACCTCCTCAACAACCACAAATATTGAATAACTGGAAAAGAAAGCCTTTGATACCAAAATCCTTGGCCTTGTCAAAGGGCCAAAGATTTTACTAGCTGAAATGACAACAAATAAGATTGTTTATCTGTTTTGCTATTGCACCCTGAGGACCATGGAACTTTTCCATCTGACTTATAGTTTAAATCTCCTATATGTGTTGTCTCCCTGTTGATGTGTATATCCCTGGTGCTTAGTACAATGTTCTGCCAAAGGTAAGTGTTTTAATAAATGTTTTTTTCTTTCATCCACTCACAATAGTAATTATTACAATTATAATATTGATAGCTCACAATTATATAGAATATAGAACTTTATAATTGTTTTTCTTGCAGCTGATGGTACAAGTCATTCTGTTCTCATTTTACAGAGGAAAAATCTGATGTCTAAAGGTAAATGAATTTTCCAAGGTCATATAGCAAATAAGAGGTAAAACAAGGATTCAACCTAGGCTGCCTGATTGTAATTCCAGCATTCTTTCCACTATACATCTTTGTGTCCTCTCAAACTAGCCCATAAGAGCTAAATAGGTTATTACTGAGGCCCATCTACCAGTGATATAGTCCATAATGTACTTTAAAGTACACCCAAACCCCTCTAGAAGGATTTCTTCAGTATTTTAAGGATCTGACCTTTTACTGTCACAGATACTTCTACTGACAGATCACTAGCACTCTACAACTTAATAAATGGTCTTCAGGAACTTCAGGAAGACAGTCTAATGATAAGCCTCTCAAATTAGCTAAATTGATACTAAGACAAAAGACTCCAGGACCTCACTCCAAGTCTCTCAAGTTGATCATACCTACTAGACTTTTCATTCAATTGCATAGCCTTTGAGAGAATGCAGGGTCCTCTCTGCACCACTGTGAGGCATTGGAGTAGAAATTTGTGGTGGAGATCCACAAACAAATAATACATAAAATAACACTATTTAAGAGATTCATAGGTCAGCTGACCTGATGCCATTGTGTTTACCATTTAACTTGAACACTCCTATATACATTATGAATTTTATTTACTGGCTTTTTCCAGCATTTATATTAACATTTAATATTTGCCACCAGCCATTGAAGTTTTATTTTCAGCTTAAAACATTGAAGGCCAATCTTCTGAACAGTTTTTCCAAACTTATCTAATAGGGCTTCAGTTTCTGACCCTCTGTTTTCAAAGACTTTGACACTAAAACACAAACTCTGGTGTGCCTTATGGAGCTGGGAAGTACAGACAGTTCTTGCTTTATGTAAATTTGCATCATGTAAATTCAACTTTACTTAAGAATTCGGAAAGAAATCTGCATTCCAAAAAAAAACCTATGTTAACTTTACTGTACAGTACTTCTCTCTCTCTCTCTCTCTCTCTCTCTCTCTCTCTCTCTCTCTCTCTGTCTCCCCTCCTCCTCCTCCTCCTCCTCCTCCTGACCCTCATCCCTCCTCTCTCCACAAAAAAAAACTTCCAAGTGAAGGCAGAAAAAAGGACCCATCACCACTACTGCCAAGTGGGAGCTTGGCTTGAGAGAGGAGACCTTTGCCCTCCTCCACCCACCACCTGCATGTTGATCCTAGCATTCCCAGGGGAGCTCTGGTACCAGGTGTCTATGCCCTTCCCCATATGTCACCATCCTCTGCTGTCTATGTACATGTCTCACCTCCATGTATCTTCCCCCCCCCACCCCTCTACTCTTAGCATGTTCTTCCTCTCAGTTCCACCCAGGCCCCAACATGTCTAGCCCCAACTGGCATGATACTTCTTCTGCTCTCTGTTCTCTGTCCTGGGCCCCCATGTGTCTTTGAACTGTGTGTCACACTGTATCTCCACTGGCAGGCTATCCCCTTTTGCCTCCTTCCATTTCTCACATTCTCCAGCAAAAAAAAAAATGATTTAGTAGACATCTTTGGTCTGACTGGTCCTTTTACACAATGTGAGAATTATCTGTACTGTTGAGAGATAGAACTATTTTGGAAGCCCAGCCTAGGTAAGTTTTAAAGACTCATAATCATATAGAGTCACAGATCTAGACTTGAAAGGACTTATGATGCCATCTAGTTAAGATTCTTAATTTTACAGATGAAACCCCTTGATTTTACACAATGAAAACTGAAGCCCACATAGGTTAAGAACATGTCCAAGGTCACATAGATATTAAGCCTCAGAAGTAGGATTTGAACCCAAGTCCTCTGACTCTAGGACCAGGGCTCCTTCTTATATACCTCGATGTCTCAAAGTTGACCCACAGCATAATTTTTATGTCATCCTATCTCATTAAAAGAGTATAGCAAGATATAGAGTTACAGTCTACAGTGATGGCAGGAGTGTCTCCAATAGTGAAATCAGAACTCTGAAAAAGTAAAGTATGGTTTGCCACTCCCCTTAAATTGATCATTTCTTTATTTTGGGTCTCCCAAACCCACCCCCATCACAATTCAATTCAATTCAACAAATCTACTCATTGTAAGTAACTGAGCTGTCCGTTGGATACAGAAAAAGAAGAAAACAAAAGAAAAAGCCCCTACCCTCAGGAAGCTTATTTTATACTGGGTAGATGCAACATGTACACACACACACACACACACACACACACACACACACATACATGGGTGTGTGTATATATATGATATATGTATATATGTGTATGTGTATACATACATATATACAAAGTAACTTCAGGAAGCAGCCAGCACTTTTCTTCTTTGGCCTCTTTTTTAAACACTCAGATTTCGTGGTGGGTCTTGGGGGGAGGAGGGTGGAGCATAAAATTGAATAAGGATCGAAAAGAAGGTTTGCAAAATGCTTCGGATGCAACTGAAAGCGAATTTTTAAAAATGTATTTTCTAGACTGGAACTCCCTTTCTCACTTCCGAGGAGCAATTTCAGGGGTATTTTTTGGATTGAGACTGAAGTACATGATCTTAGAGTAAGCAGGGTAAAAGTGAACACCAATGAACCATTAACAGTAGGCGTTTGCTCTAATGGTGTGTGGTGCTCAGCTCAGAAGTGGAAAGTGGTGGGTTTTTTTTCAGAACCATGGAGAGAGCCCCAGAGTTTAAAAAAATAGGATTTGGTGAAAAGCGAAGGAGATGAGGCATTTCCTTTGTAGGAAAAACAAAGAATGGCTTCGGAAGGCTGGAGTGTATTTTACCCGACTAACAGGAAGCTCTTCATAGCACATCCAAAACATATGTAAAATACACATTTTAAATACCTTGAATTTCATACATTGTCACTTGGAAGTCAGGTTGAGGGTTTAGGCAAAGTACACTGAAGGCCTAATCCCATCTTCAGGTCACTCTGGCTAGGCTTCTAGTCCCTTTAAAATGAAACCCCACCAATACTGATAAAAGCGTAGAAAATGAAAGGCAATGGCGTCCTTAGTCACCTGGACCGCCTTCAGGCAAGGTGGAAGGAGAGAAGAAACTCACCCGGGGGCCGGGGGATGTTAGGGTGAAAGGAAAGCATAATTTACACTACGTTCTGTGTCTGCCCGGGCTCCTCCGCCCCAGCTAGGATCCTCTGGGGTTTTGGCGGCGGCGACGGCAGCCGAGTGCGCAAGCACAAGACGAGCCTAGCTCCGAGATGTCAATCAAACTCTGTGTCTGAGGTTGAAGAAGCTCAGAGAGGCGGGAGCGAGAGCGGCGGCGGCGGAGGAGGAGGTAGCGGCGGCGGCAGCGGCGATGGGACCCCAGCGAGAGATTTGCGGCTAGCTTGCTAGCTGCACTTGCTCTGCGGGTCGGGGGGATCTGAGGGGACAGGTAAAACAATGCGGAACACAGGGGCGGCTGCTTTTAATTACCATGATCTATCTCTCTCTCCAATTCTTCCTCTCTTCGGCTCCCCTTTTCCCTCCCCCATCAGACACACACATACACACACAAAAACAGACTATATCATATATACGCATAAAAATACCTATTACAAGCACACAAACTAGAGGCAGACAGCCCTAGGCTTTGACAGAATTGCGCTGATTGGAGATGGGTTTTATTATGTAAGAATGGGGGGGTAGTGAATCACTGAAAACTTGCGAGCTTCATTTCTATGAGAGAAGGAAAGTTGGATGTTGGGCGAGGGGAAAATGTGAATTGGGGTTTGCAAAATGCGCCGGATGCAACTGAAGGCGAATTTTTTAAAAATGTATTTTCTAGACTGAATAAAATCCCCTTTGCACTCTCTTTCCCACCTCCGAGGGGCGACATAAGGGGCATTTTTCGGGTTAAGACTAAAGTATGTGACCTCAAAGTAAGCAGGGTAGAGATGGACATCAATGGGGCATTAACAGCTGGTGTTTGCTCTAATGGTGTGTAGTGCTCAGCTCAGCAGTGGGAAGTGTTTTTCAGCACCATGGAGAGAGTCCCAGGTTTTAAAGAGCGAGACTTAGCGAAAGGAAAGGGTAGCTAAGGCACTTCCTATGTAGGGAAAGAGAGAAAAGGCAAAAGGGTTGGGGATGGAAATTAAAAAAAAAAAAAAGGAAGAAATGAAAAGAGGAGGGGAGAAAAAAGGAAAGGAGAGACAGAGGCATGTGATGGCTTGTGTTTGACTTGTATTCTCTTCCTTAATCATATTACCCAGGCAGGGAAATATTATTGCTCTCTTCAACTCTCTTTAAGCCTCCACTCTTTTACTACTAGTACCCCACAAAAGGATTGGGGCAGAGGACCATGAAGGAGATATAACTATGCCAGATGAAGCTTGACCTTTTGAGTATTATGACCAACAATCAGGCTCACCCACCAGAAATCTTTGAGGCCTTCCAGAAAATGGATGACTTACCAGTTCATCAGCAAGGAATCTCAGCAATATCTTGAAAATATGAAAACTATGGTTACTTTATTTTATGTGGTTTTAGTAATATTTTATGTAGCTGTGGATGGTTATTAAATTAAATCTTTCATAAAGATCTGCCTTTCTCAAGCAGACAGGGAGTAAAAATTAATATAAATAGAAAAAATAATAAAGAAGGAAAGATGTTAATCTAAGTTCATTTTGAAGATTTGAGACAGTATTATGGGTTTAAACTTAGGTTCTCCTGCTAAAGAAACTGTTCAAACAGACTTAAGTTGAAAATATGGCAGGATATTTGAAAATGCAATAATTATCAGGCACATTCCTCTCACACTACAGTGAGCCACTCAGCAGATTAAACAGACATTTGATGAAATGAGGAAGTTTTATATAAAATTATAAATGAGAAATGGTTTAGTCTAGTCAGTGTTACTCACTAGATGACATATACTAAACTATTAAACAAAATGGAATTGGAAAACTATGAAATATAATTTTAAACTATTTAATAAGCTTGGGCCTATCTGTCAACTCCTGAGCAAGAAATATTTTTTCAATACTTTCTCAACTACTAAAAAATGAACTATGTGAATAATTGTTTATTGTATTCATATTTGATATGAATCAAATTCCATAAGAATTTCTTTTCCATAGGTTTGGAAAGATGAGCCCTTAGAAAGAAAAAGCTCCCAGGATAGACACCAGAAAGAGGAGGACATCAAAGGTAATAATTTAGTTTCATAATTCTCACATATCTACTAATTAATTTAATATCACATAGTCTCCATTTAAATAATAATGAGAATGGAATATCATCTCTATATTTTTCCTATTTTCTTCTTACTAGTTTAGGGATAGATTTTAATATTTCATTAAAAGGATGTATCCCAGAGGAGTAGGCCAATTCATTCATCGGGGTTTTTTCCCTTTTTTTTAATTCACAAAATTGATCACACCTCCACTGCCTTAGTAGAGTGTAATGAAGCTCAGAATACAGAGCAATAGTCTTTACCACTTCACTATGGAAACCAAAACTTTCTAAGCTTATTCATTTATAGTAGCATATTCTAAACCTGCAAAACTATTCCTTAGCCTGGTTTTTAGGCTTTTATCAATCAGGCTCCAATGTACCTTTCCAGTAAGATATCACACCACTTCCCTCTTGTCCAAGTTCCAAACAAAATAAACTAATAGCTGCTCTCTAACCTTTCTCTGTACTCTCCCACCTATGTGCCTTTGCACAATCTGTCTACTATGCCTGGAATGCATTAGCTCCCTATTCCTCTCTAGTAAAATCTGTCTTTGCCTTCAAAGCCTGGTTCATTTGTCCCCTCCTTCATTGGCCTTCTGTCATTCTCTCCTCAACTGAAAGCTATTTCTCCCTTTCATATGTTCCTAAAACACTTTGTCTATATCTATCCTTTTCTTCTCTCACTATCTACCAAGAATTGTATGTACATTTCCTACCCCACCCATTAGGATGATCAGATTTAAAGTTGAAAAGTACCTTGAGGATCAATAAGACTGTAAATTCCTTGAAAGGCAGCAGTCATTTTTCAACCTTTTTATCCCCAGAATGTAACATGATGCCTTTCACATAAAGGACACTGAATACATACTTGTCCAATTAACTAATGTGTACTTACAGAAAAATTTTTTACTCTGAAAAATGAAAATTTGAGTCAATCTTTTTTTTTGTCTATACAACAATCACAACAGTTAGGTTGATTTGTTTTTATACTGAAATGGCCAACCATTATGGAACCAACTAAGCAAAGCCTGCATTTATTGGTCAATAAATAGCTAATATCTATGATGTTCCTGGCACTGTGCTAGAGCTGGCAACAACAACAAAAAGACAGTCCCTACCTTCAAGGAGTTTACAATTTAATGGAAAAAGTTTTTTTTAAAAAAAAAAGCTGAAAAGCTGCAGGCAGGGGGAGGGAAAGTACCCAAAACAGAGGAATGGTGAAGTCAGCCAGAAAAGTACCAAAGTAGTACATCCAGGAGAGAAATAAGGAGATGTCTCAGCTGAGGTTTCTCCTTAAAAAAAAGGGTTTGGAGTTCATACCCCTCCCCCTTCCAATCAGAGAGGCTGAGGGTAGTCATGAGATGGAGTACCAAGCCTGATGAGATCTTACAGGATGATGAGATCATCTCAATTATATATCATAATTCTTCTGCATGTGCCTACCACAATTGTATAATTGGCTATAAGGGGAAAAACTTTCAATAGAGTTTTAATTTCATTAGCTTGGATTTGATTTATGGAATAAAAAGGCAGATATGAGAAATGGAATGATTCTAATGATTCTAAATGATTCTAAAATTATTCTTAGTATATAAAGAACAACTAAGGCATAGTATGTTTCTGTCCTTGAAACTGTCTCACAGTATACCTGTTAGGGGCAGGGCCAAGAGGCTCACTAATAGGAGAACTTCACTTTCCACTTCCTTTCCTTGCAGTCCAATATGAAGAATTCTTCATATCTATGTGGCCTCGGTCAAGTTAACCTCCTTAGGCCCCATTTTCTCTTCTATAATGTGAGGAGATTGGACTAGAAAATCTCTAAAGTTATCTTTAGTTCTAGTTCTGTGATTCTATGATTCCTCAAAGACATCATGAAAATAAAAAGGATGAGATCGATAAAATACTTTGAGCTTCATAAGAAATTATTATTCCCTATATATAAAGAGATACAAAATCTTTTTTAGCAGGCTCATGTAATAGAGCACTGGGTGTGGAGTTAGGAGATGGATTCAAGAGTTAGCTCTAACACTTTCTTCCTAAGTAATCTTTAGCAAATCAATCAAACTCAGTAAACTTCAGTTTTCTATTTGTTAAGAAAAAGATAATGATACTTGAACTACCTTCTTAACAAGATTGTTTTGAGGAAAGTACTTTAAGTCTAACAGTTCTTTGTCAGGCTTCATCTTCCTTGCCCTCTCTGCTGCATTTGGCATTGTTCATCACCCCCATTCTAATGGATGTTCTATCCTGTCTTTCTGTGTCAAAGAAATCATATTTTCTTGATTTATCTCCACTCCAACCTCTCCTTGTCTGTCCTTTTTGCTGGTTATTCACCCTGTTCTTGCCCTCTTAAGATGGATATTTCCCCAGGTTCTGTCCTGGGCCCTTTTTTCTGACCTCTCTACACTCTCTCCTTTGTCACTCTCATTCAGTCCTCGACTACCAGTTCTCAGTTGCTACCTGTGTGCAGAATCCTGAATAAGTATGTTCAGCCCTGATGTCTCTTCTGCAATCTAGGCCTGCCCACTTGGACATTCCGCCATCACTTTAAACTCAATGTGTTCAAATTTAATTCTTCCTTGTCTTCCTCTTTCTGATTTCACTATTTTTGTAGGTAGCACCACCATCTACCCAGTTTCCTGCATTATAAGTCATGTTATTTTATTTGTTTTTTCACCCTTTCTCACCTCTGATATCCAAGCAATCACCAGATTTTGTTGATCCCATCTCTATAATATCTCTCACATCTGTCTATTCCCTCTCCCCCCCATTCCCACTGTCACTATCCAAGTCTTCACTATTATTAGTCAGAAATATTTCAATAGTCTACCAACATGTGTTCCTGTCTCCACTTTCTCCCTACTTCAATCCATTTCTCATTTGGTACCTGATTAATCTTTCTTAGGCATAAGTTGAGTAAAAAAAAAAGTTAAAAAAAATTTCAGTGACCACCTATATTCTATTGTTCAAACTCTTTTGCCTGGCGTTCAAGACTGTCCCTCATCTGGCACCACATTTATCTCATGATAGTCTCCACCAAACATTCTATGCTCCAGCCAAACTAGATTACTATCCGATCACAGAATATTACCTGTATTTAATTCCTTCTTTACTTTTGCTCATGAAATGCTCAAATGTTCTTTTTGACACTTTTACCTTATTGAATCATTATGCATTCCTTAAAACCCAATTCAAATGTCCCCTCCTCCATGAAAACCTCCCTGATTCATCTTATGAGCAATCCACCTTCCCCTTCAGACCTTGCATAGCACTTAGCTTCCTACCTACCTAATGCACTTGTCATATAATATTCACTATTATACTTACCTGTGTTTGTATCTTCTTATTAGACTATGATATCCTTGAGGGCAGTGACCCTTTCTTGTGGAAACTTTGTATTTTCCCCAGCAGCAAGGACAATGCTCTGAACATTGTAGACATTTAGTGTTTGTTGAATATGAATCTGAAACTTAAAAGTGTTTTATAAACATGAGTTTTATTAGCATCATGAATTCTATGAATGATTTTTAAAAAACCATCAAGCATTAAGTATTCTTATCTACAAATGTAAATTTCAGATCAGCTGCAGATATACTGAGTTTTCCTTCTTTGTTTGACACTCAAAACCACACAGTCTAAAGATTCCTTAACATTCCTGTCTAATGGTCCTAGGTTTGAATTCTAGCTCTGCTATTTACTTCTTCAGTGACCTTGGGCAAGACCTTTCAGCTTTCTGGGCTTAAGTAACCTCTTGAAATCAATGTGCTAGACTAGATAACCTCTAAGGTCCCTTTCATCTATGAATACTATGTTTCAGGCATTATATGAATCCAAATTACCATCTGACTTTTTCAAATATATCTTCTTCCTAGAAATAACTCTGCAGCAGGTGATTTTTGCATGATACTCTAGGCATTTAGGGAGAAATATTAAATCTTTTAGGTACCAAATGAGATCTTTTGAACAGTTTTGTTAAGATAACTAGTTGGAAAAAATCAGCATTTGGTCAATTGACAATTTCTGAGGTCTGCACAATGCCAAATATTTTTGTTCATCTGATTGTTAGATATATACAACATTAAGGCAACTTGACAAGCCTATCAAACATTCATTGATTCAAACAACAGATATCTATTGGGCTTCTACTATATGCAAGACCATGTACTAGGTCGTAGGACTAATTGTTAAAATGTATTTCCCAGTAAATGTTATAACCTTAATTAACATCATGTAAACAGAGGACATTTTTTAACAGGGAATACAAGTTTGCATGTCTTAAAGATAGAATTGTCCTTTGGTGGAAGCAAGGTGAGGGGGACTGGACCAATAATTTTTTTTTCTGTATTGGGAATTCTAGTTATAAAAACTCCCTCCACCAATACAGAAATGCATCTTATCTATAACTTCAAAGCTTAGAGAGTTTATTCAAGACAATGAAAGTTTAAATGATGATGATGATAATGATGATAGTGTTTATATGGTTCCTTAAGGTCTGCAAAGTGCTGTGCATATGTTATCTCATTTGATTCTCATAACAACCCTGGGAGGTAGGTACTATTATCCTCATTTTACAGATGAGGTAACTAGAGCTAAAAGAGGTCAACTAACTTTCCCATGATTGCATTGTATATATCAGAGCAAGAACTTGAATTTTTGAAGTCTACGTAACTCCAATGTTGGCCATCTGTGTACAACAGTCACAAGATCTCTCAGCATTTTGCTATTATTTAAAAATAAACCCATTTGCATTTTATCACTTAGTTTTACCCTGAGAATCTATGGTTTTATATTCTTTTTGTTATTTCAATCATGATATTTTTAATCAAATTATATTTCTGAGTCTCAGGATTTCACATCTTAAACAACAGGGGTATTTAACCTGAAATTCCTGGAACAAGCTGTGCAGTGCAGTGAATGTTTGCAATATGTCATTGTGTTCTGCTCAGCATCAGAAGTGCTGTGATCCTGAGAAAGAGAGAATTTAGAATCTAAAGGAAATAACTCATACAGTTGCTAGGAGTGATTTTTTTCTTTCCTATTACGTGTATGTTTTATCCATCTATGTGTCTTGTTAAAGTCTTCCATGTACTCAGTAAAGTATGACTTCATGAGCTAATTTTACTTACGCAAGTAAATTATAAAGCCTATATTTGCTTTTATTAATGTCATTAACTTTAATCCTTTCAGTTATGTCAGTGATTCATGGTTCAACCTTTAACAAATTATTCCATTTTTCTATGCCTCAGTTTCTCCAGTGACAGAACAGGATTAATGACATCTGTTCCATCTCTTCTACACAGGAATAGTACTATAATGAATTAGAAAATGCTTTAAAAGTGATTCTATAAATATATGATTGGTAATATGAACTTATTAATACATATTATTTCATTAGTTGCAGGATAAAATATGCAAAAGAAATCATAACTATTCATTATTATATTAACAATTGTTATGATGATGATCTGTGGGACTTTGTCAGTATTGACCAAGCAAAAATTTATCTAGATATTTTGATTAAACAGTCTTCTCTTACATTAACTACAAACTCTGTTTCTTAAATCCTTCTCTTTGATTGTCTTCAAGTATGGTAATTATGGTGACCTTCCTAGAGAAGATGAACACAGAGACGAGATGAGGCTTTTGTGCACTCTAAATGAGGATTAAAAATCGGGTTGCCCTCCCTCCTCCTCCCCACCATTGAAAAGATGAGCACAGCCTTACCTCTTAAAAAAGAAGATAAGTCACTTCACTAGGAAAACATTGCCATGTTCCATAGGATATTTTGCCACAAAATAAAGACATATATGCCAAGGGCAGTTCAATTTTCTGGAAATAAAAATGTATGCATTTAGAAAAGGTCAAATTTTAAAGTGTCCCTCATTGCGACCCCTGTATTTTTTTTGCTCTAGGCAGCTCCCTACTTTCCCTGCCTTTAATCCTAGTTCTGGGTAGACCCAAAGTATAAATATGCTTCCTTTTTGTTCATAGAGATCCTGCTGCTAGCCAACCTTCGACAGGATTTATCTACTTTGATTCTATAGGTCTGCTGAAGGATTGGCCTATATATACCCACATCAGCAGGACACATTTATCAGGTAGCTGGCCAAGATTATGGGTATATTCAGTAACCACAGGATAAAGTTAGGAATCTTTCCCAGTTTCTTCTAATTGGCAAACTCCAATGGCAATTACCTCTAGATTCAAAGGTAAATTACTTGGTTTGGCATTTGAAGCACTTCACAGCTTTGTACCTTCCTATTTCTCCAATTTTCTCACTCATAACCACCCATCATGAATTCTACAGTGTAATCATACTGGCTTGTTTGCTTTTCCTCACATGTAACCTTCCCTCTCCCATATGCCTTTGCATTCACTGTCTTCCATATCCAGAATGTATTCTATTCTCTCCCTTGCCATTTGTCTTTGCTTCCTTCAAACTCAGCTTGAGGACTACTTTGTACACAAGGTATTTCATGATCATCCAGCCAGTAGTGTTCTTCCCAAAACAATCTTAAATCCATCTTGTATATACTCTGTATATAGTATTTTTCTTTTTAAAACTTAATTGTTTTTTTCTGATTAAAAAGCATTCATTCTCTCCTCTAGTCATTCACTCCCATTAAACAATAACGATAAATAAATAAAATCCTCACAACAAATATGTATAGTCAAGCAAAACAAATCCCCACATTGTTAGTCATGTTAAAAAATATGTATGCTTCATTTTGTATTTAAATCCATTACCTCTCTGGGAGGAAGTGAGTTGCATGCTTTATATTTGGTCTTCTAGAATTGTGGTTTGTCATTGCATTGTTCAGCATTCTAAAGTCTGTCAAAGTCATTTTTCTTTATACTACTGTCTTATAAGTTGTTCACCTAGTTCTACTTTGCACTTCACTCTGCATCACAGTAGAGAGGATTTCCCAGTTTCCTCTAACACTGTCCATTTCATCATTTCTTAGGCATTATGATATTCTATTACATTTACATATCATAATTTGTTTAGCCATTCCCCAATAGGTGGGCACTCTCTTCATTTCCAATTTTTTGCTATTATGAAAAGAGCTGCTATAAATGTTTTGTACATATAGGTCTTTCTCCTTTTTCTTTGATCTCCTTGGCATATGGATACAGTATGGATGTGACTGGGCAAGGTAATAGTTTAAAATTGTTTTTTCAGAATGGCTGAACCAATTTACAGCTCCACTAATAGTTCATTAGTATACCTGTTTTCCTGAAAATGTGTACATGTTCTTCTCCCTGAGGCTTTTGCCTCATTAGGATCATATTTTAACCAGCTGGACAGCTGAGATAACTGACCACTCATAGATACTTAATATAATTGGCACCATACTCTTCTCAAAACAATAGCCTACTAAATGTTATATTTTTGACAAGGTGTGGTCAATAAAGCTTCAAAAGGTGGCTAATTTACATTCACAGGTTATCTTGGGCCCAGAGAGAATCATCAATGGAGAAAAGGATATTTTGAATTGTGTTTACTTAGTCACATTAGGATTATTTCTACGTAATACCAAATGTTGATAAAAACTGGAGGAAAAAAAAAGATCCAGTCAGGCATCTAAATGCTTCCAGATATGCAAATATCTAACACTGTTAAGGTATATTCAGATTTAGTGGGAAATGGGCCCCCAAACTAATGATCAGGCAATCTAATGGCATGGGAAAGCATTGGAAAGTCTTCTGTTTCTTCCAATGCCATTACAGACTTAGTCACTACTATATCAAGACAGCATGGCATAATGGAAAGAGCCATTGAATTGAAACCAAGTCGGAATCCTACCTCTGATACTTACTACTTGTGTGACTATGGGCAAGTCACTTAACCACACCAAGCCTCAGTTTTCTCAACTAAAAAATGGGAATAATAGCAACACCTACTGGACAATTGTTGTGAGGATCAAATTAGAGAATGCATGTTAAGATTTTTTTTCCCAACTTTTGAGCTACTATGTAAATTTGAGATATTATTATTATCTGTTGAGGATAGAGGGTGAATCACAAAGTGGGATTTCATAGCTAAAACAAAAAAAATTACTCCATCAGTAAGATCATCCATTTTTTACAAGTTGAGACAAAATCTCTCATCAAAGCAGACCAGTTCATGAGGCCCTGGTCTCATTTAGCTAGCTATGAATTCATAGCTACATTATTTTCCTTCTTGGGAAAATAACAAAAAACTACCTCTCCCCTGAACATTGTCATCTTACAGCCCACATGCATAAGAATGCTAGCAAATGAAGGCTCAAGTACAAGGTTAATGACATGTTAATTACGGAGTAAGCAGCTTGCAGCTTAATAAAGCATGAGCCTTAAATTCCCCCAATAGCTTTTTAATAAAGATTCTTTGAAACTTGACAATTAATTAAAATCTTAGAATAAGATACAGGTGATGAGACTGTAAGGACTAAGCACTTTTAAGCTACTGAGATCAGCCCAATGACAACGGTTCTATGAGGGAAAACTCAAGGTCCTAAATAGATCAGAGAATCACAGAGAGTCATCTTGTCCAACCCTCTGCCTGACCTTTGAAGCCCCTCCACAATATCCCTCAACAAGAAGGAAAACATAGAACTCTTGCTTTTATCTTCATATCCCAACCCCTAGCACAGTACCTATCACACAATTGCTACTTAATAAATGCTCATTGATTTACTGAATGAAAAAGTGGTGATCCAGCCTTCACTTGAAAATAGTCCCAAGCAAACTTGGTCCATAGTAATTTAATAGCTCTAACCCATTCTTGAACTTGGGAATACAGAGTGCTGGTGTCCAAGAAAGTTAAAAGGTTTATTGCTCAGACAATGACAATCTAGGTGCCTATCAAAAACTTTCTGTTTCTGTTGCCAGTGTTTCCTATTTTTTGCATAATAAGAAGGAGCTGTGCTATTTATCTTGCGTTTGTTTATGTAGAGCTTATATATTATGATCACTGAGTATTTGCTGTAATTTAAAGAAGAAAGGAAATGGTAGCCTATGGAGAAACAGAAATTTAAAAAATATATTTTGAAGGGAAAAGACTTTGTTCAAATGGGCTACCTCATAAGCTGATAGAACAAGAGAGACACTAGGTGTCTCTGAGCTCTTTGACATTTACTGTAAGCTAAAGGGCAAATTACTTAGGACCTACTTATTTGGCCATTATCATTTCAGCTAAGAAGAATGAGTTCTTGTACCAACATCTGTGGGGCCAAACAAGCACAGAATACACTTGAGGGTGGATATCAACGCTATGGAGTCCGATCCTACTTGCATCAGTTTTATGAGGACTGTACAGCTTCCATTTGGGAGTATGAGGATGATTTTCAGATCCAGAGATCACCTAATAGGTGGAACTCGGTTCTCTGGAAGGTAAGGGGGGAAATGTCCAAGTGAGTGTGTATACGTAGTTAGCTTAGCTAATGAAGAGAGAACTAGTAGGGAAAATATTTAATCCAGCTATAAAAATAAAGTCCAAATCTTTAGTCTTTCTCTGACTAAATGCATGATTCCCACTGACATTGAATGTGCTCTTTTCTTATCTTAGAAAAAATGGGTATGAAGCTCAGCCCTAAGCAATATCACTAGATAAATAATACTTCAATACCCCCAAAAGATCTGTGATCTCATCCAGGTGGGTATGCCCTTCAATGATACAGGCCTCAATCAATTAGACCCATCTATCCTATGGAATTCTGATCCAGGTTTTTGACATTGTTTTACATAGACTGGCATTGTTGCTAATATTAGTTATGATTACTAACATTTTTAATATTCTGTAAGATGCTCTTAATGCATAGGTTAATCCCTAACTAAGCAAAGGAAACATTTTCAGGTATCAATTGCAGGTGTAATTTTTGAAATAGTAACTGGAAAAAGTGAAGGAGCTAATACATAGGGAGAGTAATGTAGTAGAAAGAACACTGGCTGAAAGTCAGCAACTGTAACTTTCCTCCTAAATCTGCTACTAGCTAATAGTCTGACTTTGGACAAGTTACTTCTCCTCAGGCCTTAGACTAGATGAGATCTAAGGCTCCCCTTCCATTACTAATATCCACCAGCTTCCAAAAGTGCCTTACAACTCAGAGTTGCTAAGCATTTGGACAATGTGGCACTCTGATGGATTATGTCATATTTTACCAGTGAAAGAAATGTATTAGAAAACAGAACACAAAGTTACCTAATGTTTCTATAAATGAACTAAGAAAGTATTAGGTTAATAAGCTATAAACAAAATAGCACAGTTGTGTAAGACAGCAACAGTTAATAGGTGACCCAAGATCCAACATTAACCAAAGAATTCAACTTGTCCAGATGCCAGCTGGCTTGACCCAGGCTCCATTTATTCAACCCTCACTGACTTGAGCCAATGAAAGAAGCAGGTGAGAGGCAGTGCAGCATAGGGCAGAGTGCTAGGCTGGTGCCCAGATTCTGGTATCAGCTCTGTCCCTCACCTACTATATGACCATACAGGGGAAAAGAACCCCATCTCTGGAATCAGAAGACTTACATTCAAATCCTGCTTCAGATGTCAACTACTTTTGTCACCTTGGACAAAACACTTAATCTCCTTGAGTATCATTTGTAAAATCAGGGGATTCTACTAGATGACTTCTGAGGTCTGTTTTGGATCAAATATTTTAAAGTACTATGATGAGCTTCTATGTTTCTTATTTGGCAAAAAATCAAACATTTGCCTGCACATAACAAGTAAAATGTTACAAACATCTAAAGCACTTTAGGAATTGGTAATGTGAGTGACAGTGAATGATTAGGTCATAAACTTATCAAATGGTTCTAGTGATAAAAAGGCATCTCCACACAAATTTAATGGCCCCGGAATCCTGTATTTAATCATGCCCTGCCTTTTATTGTAAGCAGCCAATGCTTGTGTCCAAGTCCTGGATTCATATTCTGGTTAAGATATTCCTTCTTCCTTCTTGATAATGAGACTGGGAATTATGAAACCTCTGTCACCTACTGAGTTAATTAAGGATTCTAGGACTCAAGGTTTGCATCTCTACAGTAGAGATAAAATAACCACCATCTGTTTGACTCCTACAGAAGAATTGAGAATGGATGTAAAAGCATTTATAAAATACTTTCAATAACTTCCCAAAAGCATGTTATATGGGATATTTGTATTATCATCCTTTCTCTCTTTTATCCATCAATGTCTGTGTGGACTGAAGCAACTAATATTTCTTTCCATCCCACCCTCACTATGGCCAGGCCAGAGTGATGGATTCTTATCTACATATGAGCTCAGCACAGCTTAATTCTATGGCCACAGACACCACCTTCAATGCAAACCAGTTATTTTGCAGTTCAGCACTACTAGTCTTGGGGGGGGGGGTCCCTAATAAGACTGTGGATTGTCTCAAATCTATAAGCACAGATAGAATTAAAACTTAAAGCATGTGCCCTGCCCTACTGATGGTAGGTTAGAAGCAATGACTTTCATACATGAAAACAATCCAGTGACAATACTAATAAACTGCCCAAATGTCATTCTAACCTGAGTGGTTTTCTCTTTCGTTTCTAGCACCATTCTTGCTTTTCTCACTTCCCCCCACTCTCTTCTGCTTCTTCTCTGCCAAACCAGCTGACTTGCTCCTGCCATCCTCTCCTATTACACTGGCCAAAATTTATGAATGCCAGGGGCTAGTTCTAAGTAACTTTTATCATAGATGGCAGTGTCTATATTTGGCACCTGTAAATTCAAAACCACATATGGCTCAATGAAATAATACATTTTCCTTTTTTATGTGAACAGGAATGATGCCACCTTTGTATTTTGCCTTTTAACTTCTGAGAAAAGTTCCCAATGTGGATTTTTTGTTGATGAAGTCCTATGCAGTTGAGCAGCAAGTTACTTGGGGGGGAAATCTTCTACTCCTCATTACCCATACTCAGCAATTTGGATTTTGTTGTTGTTAGTCATTTTCAGTTGTGTCCAACTCTTTGCGATTTCATTTAGTGCACAACAAAGATACTGGAGTGGTCTGCCATTTCCTCCTCCAGCTCATTTTATAGATGAGGAAACTGAGGCAAACAGGGTTAAGTGATTTGCCCAGAGTCACACAGCTAGTAAGTATCTGAGGCTGAACTTGAACTCAGGAAGATGAATTAGTCTTCCTAACTCCGGGCCTGGCACTCAATCCACTGTACAACCCAGCTGCCCTGCAATTTAGATTAGTCAACCACTATTTATTGAGCACTTCTGTGTGCATAGCCCTATCCTCGGTACTATAGGTGGGTACAAGAGAAAAATAAGACATGGCCTACATTCTTAAAAATCTTGGAATTTAATTGGTAACATTTCTATTACCTCAGTTTTTGAGATCCTGATATTGATTAAATAAAAATAGAAGAACCAACAATGACCAACAGAGCCCAGATTATTGAGCTATGGAAACTGATATCAAAGTTTTCCAGGAAATGTCACAGCAGAGCCATGATTAACTTTGGTTTCATTTTATATAAACCTCCAGTATCCTTCAGGAATCATATCCATTTATTTCAATTATAATCAGGAACTAGTCTTTAAAAATATAATTGTCAATTTTTTTAAATAAACAGAAAATTCTATTTTATTCAACAAAAATATCATATTTTAGGTATGATGACATATCACCCTCATATTAGAGTCTACATGTTCTGCTTAAAAAGGAAAATGAGAAGCAGTACAGTATAGTAAATAAAGAGCTAGTCTTGAAGCTAGGAAGACCTAGGTTCAAGTCCTGACTCTGACTCTTACTAGCCATGTGACTATGGGTAAATTACTTAACCTTTCAGTTCCTCATGCAACTAAGACTATAAATTATAGAACTGCTTTAGTGAAGGGAGTTTACACACTGGGATTATCTTACACTCCTCCCAACACACACACACACACATACACACACACACACATGCACACACACACAAGTTTCTGTTTCAAAAGAATGAACTTAGCCCATTTTTTTTTCTTATCCAAGATTAAAGGGGCTTTTTGAAGTGAAAAGATGTTCTACCCTTTCTTTCTAAATAAAGGTAGATTGGTACAATAGCAAAGGTGGACATATCCAAAAGGTGAATGACTAACTAACTCCATTCACCAGTGTTCTTTTCCAGGCCCTAGCACATATTTGCAGTTCTGTTAGCAATACAGTAATATAAGAGGTATATTTGCTGCAATATCTTCTATAGGTTGGGCCTAATTTGAAACCCACATGAAATTTAGTGTCACTTCCCTTTTTGAACCTGAACCTTGTGTAGAAACTGCAAAATCATCTTCATCCTCACAGCAGTGTTTGATTGTAGAAATCAGATTGGTTTGGTGTTCTGGAGACTAGGCGGGGTTCTAGAACCAATTCTGCCACTAAGCAACCAAATGACCTCAGGCAAGTCTATTTCCCTGTAGGAGCCTCAGATAGCATAGAGAACTGATAGACTCAGAATAAAGTTTTAAGTATATTTTCTTCTCTCTCTTTTCTTTTGGGGGGTGGACACCTGCTAATGTGGGAATTTTTTTTGCATGACTATTCATATTTGTAATGGGTTTGTTTTTTCTTTCCTTCTCAATGGATGGAGGCATGGGAGAGGGAGGGAGAAAATTCAGAACTGAAAATAAAATTGAATTTTAAAATTTAAATAAATAAAATAATAGAGGGAGTATGAACTAGGTTATCTCAAAAGTCCCTTTCTAGCCCTAACAGTCTATGATTGGGGGATTAGTTACAGTAAACTTAAAACAAAACAACAACAAAAAAAAGATGAACTCACTTGAGGGCTGCAGATAGTATCCTTGCTGGACTTGAGAACAGCAGCTTGCAAATAAGTCTCTTTCTCCTTTATTAACTGAAAAACAAATTGGTCTTACCCAGTAGCTATGGGAAAGCTTCCAAGCCATGATTATATGAGAAAGATGATAAATAGTAACTATACCTGGTTCTTTGTGGAGTATCACTTTTTATTTTTATTTATTATGTGCTTAAGAATCATCAACAAACATGAGCACTTAAATATACAAAGAACAAAAAAGATGATTTTGATGATATGTATGAGATCATGAACTTGTTAGATTCCATTTGTTTTATTTTTATATGTATGCTAATTTTAACACAATCATAACAAAATTGACATGGGTTGGGGTTTTTTGTATGTGTCCTTGTGTGTATCTTCTTCTTAACTTCTTTTTTATTTTATTTTCTCGCCTTTTGTTGTTCCTGGTTGCATCTTTCACTAGGTCGGACTCATCTCTGGAACAGTCTTCCTGATCTTAGGGTTGACCGTTCTGGCAGTGGGCTTTCTGGTGCCCCCCAAAATTGAAGCCTTTGGAGAGGGAGATTTTGTAATGGTGGATTCCCAGGCCATTCAGTTTAATGGAGCACTAGACATCTGTAAGCTGTCAGGAGCTGTTTTATTTTGTATTGGAGGAATGACCATGGCTGTGTGTCTACTGATGTCTGCTTTTGCAAAAAGCTACTCCAAAGAAGAAAAATACCTTCAACAGAAGTTCAAAGAGAGAATAGCAGACATCAAAGCCCATGCCCAGCCCATCACAAAAGCTCCAGCCCCAGGGGAAACCAAGATACCGGTCACTTTGTCCAGAATTCATAATATCCAGCCTTTATCAGAAACCTGAAGCTTTATTCTGCCTCCCTTCTGTAATTTAGACATACCAGTTAAATGGGAGAACATCACCTTTGGTAATGGCAAGAATATGGCATGTCACACACCACTGGGCAGCAGCAGCCGCCGCCACTTCTGAGGGAAAGCTGAGCAGAACTCAGAGCCATTTGTTTCAGGCTTCAGAACAACACATACATCCCACTCTTTATGATGTGTATTTCCCTTTACTAAACTGGGAGACCCCACAGAAATACTTGTTGACATCCTGTGACTTCATCGTCATTTTCTGTGTTCTTTGAAAGTGCTATACAGTTTTAGACCAGCCTTACTAGTGGTCAACATCCAACCTAAGGATAATGTGGTCTGGTTTCATTTTTTTATTTTTTTCTAATATTTTTCTGCTTAGTACTGCTTTCAGTTCCATCCCTACTGAGTAGTATAAGATATGGTCAAGTATATTCATGGAAAAACTGGTTTTCCTTATTCTGACCTACAGCTTTACCTTTTAACTGTATTACTTAACATGAGGCTCCTCATATTAGACTCAAATTTATCACTCTCCCTTATGGATGTATGTGCCCTTGGATTTTTTGTGCAAAAATGATAAAAATCACCCAGTTGAAGATCACTAGACAATATGATCAAAAAAAATTTAAGAATGTGGGCATCTCTATTCATAGTACTGGGGAGGGAGCACAGTTGAAATGAAAAATGAACAAATAAAAAACAGCACTTGAAGTCAGGAATCTGGAATTCTATTCCCTACTCCACCACTAATTTACTTGGGTGACTCTGGGCACTTCTCTAGGCCTCACTACAATTTATCTATAAAATGAGGGGAGTTGGACTAGATAATCTTTAATGCCCTTTCCAGCTTTCAATTCTTTGATTATTGTACACAATATGTAATTTTATCCTCCTCCTCTGGGGTTTGTTTCAATGTGTTTGTTCCACAGACCAGTGTCATTCTTTCACACCTTGACGCATTGAAAGCCACAGATTTGAGGTTCATTGGTAACCTCTATTCTGTTATGTTCTATTGACAGGGTATCTCAATACCTGACTTTAACTTGATACTGAAAGAAGTTTATACAATGCTCTCATATTTTTATAAAGACTAAACAAAGCCATCCTCAAATAAGAAATCTCTGTGAAGATACTAACCTGAAAAGGATTTTCCTTCACAGACAACAAATTTTATTTTCCTTGAAAGGAAGTCATCACCTCCCTTTGCACTTTAATTTAATCTGTGGATTTAAATTAGGCTGTAAAATGGAAGGTATGACCATGGCATCCTCTCAAAAATCCTCTCGAAAAAAAGCCAACTTATACTGCTATTTTTGAATGGATAAATAAAATATATGAATGAGCCGAATATAAATTGCATTGTCATTCCTTCAGCATCTGGCTTGCTTTCTCTGCCTGTTTTCTATTATGAGGATGAATAAGCAATGGATGAGTAAGTAGATGGCTAAACAGAAGAAAAAAGGTTCTAATAAGTATTTCTATGTGTGCACTCTGTATTTTACACAGTTTAACATAAATTATAGGAAAAAACAGTCAACATTTGTTAATTTCCAACATTGTGCCCAGTGGTATACAAAACACTAGGGATACAAAGATAAGAGTGAAGCAGTGCCTGCCCTCAAAGAGCTTACATTCTAATGAGGGAGAGGATAGGAAGAAAGGAAGGAAGGAAGCAAGGAAGGAAGGAAGGAAGGAAGGAAGGAAGGAAGGAAGGAAGGAAGGAAGGAAGGAAGGTGGATAGATTTAGTAAGCACTTTCTATGGGCAAGCTCTGTGCTAAACACTGGGGATACAAATAGAAAAATAAGACGATCTTTTCTTTCAAAGAGCTCACATTCTAACCAGAGCAACAACACATATGGAAGGTTTCAGGGGCATATCAGATGGTCCTATGGTCATTAGGGCACAGCAGCAAAGCAGATGGTAAAGCTTCTCCTTTAATGTCATTTTCACTGATAGAATGATAATTTCTGCTATTTAACCATTTGACAGAGTCAAATATTTTCTCTGCAAGAATTTTCTTTTCTGGGTCTTCAGTAGCTGTGGCTGTCAACAAGCACCCACCCACTCCCCACTAGAATAATAGCCTTAGGCACTGGGCTAGAAGCAGTGCCCCTTCCAAGGCTCCTGGGCTCAGGGTCCTGGGCTGTCTCCATCAGGGCCCAAAGGACACGTATAAATTTATGCAATGCATATGTATGTATATATGTATATGTATATACTATATATACAAAATGAAAATAAGGTACAGTAGTTTACAGAAAGATGATACTAGATGCTAGGGTTATTAGGAAGGGCTATATGAAGAAAGAAAGTATTTGAGTTGAGTCTTAAAGGAAACCAGAGATTCTAAGAGACAGAAGGAAGAAGGGAGAGTATCCCAGGCATAAGTGACAATCCTCACAAATGTACAGAAATTGAGGGTGTAGTGTAGTGTGTGAGAAATAGCAAATAGGCCAGTATAGATGGAGAGACACAGAGTATATGAAGGGAACAAATGTGTGAGATGACTGGAAAAATTTGAAGGGACAAGGTTGTGAAGAGCATTTGGCATTTGACCATAGTGGTCATAGGATCATAGATTGAAAGCTAGAAGGGGTATATTAGAGGGCATCTAGGCCAATCTATCTATCTAACTTATCTATCTAATCTAATAATGAATTAAGATAGATTAGATCATAGATTTAAAGTTAGAAGGGATATTAGAGGGCATCTGGTCTAATCTCTTCATTTCACAGATGAGGAAACTGAGGCACTACAGTCATACAGCTAGTAAGTATCTGAAGCAGGATTTGAACTCAAGTCTTCCTGACATCAAGTCCAACATTTTACCCACTGTGCCACCTATTTGGTAAGAGGGACCCACTGGAGTTTATTGAGTGGGGCTGGAGAAGGACATGCCCTGACCTGAATTTTAGAAAAAAATCACTTTGTTGACTTTGTGCAGGATAGATTGGAGTGGAGTTCAAATGCAGTCTCAGACATTTACTAATTGTGTGACCCTGGACAAATCACTTAACTCTGTTTACCTCCGTTTCCTCATCTGTAAAATGGGCTAGAGAAGGAAATGGCAAACCACTCTAGAATCTTTGCCAAGAAAACCCCAAATAGGGTCACAATAAGTCAGACATTAATGAAACAACTCAACAAGAACAGCAACTGGCCAGATTTGAAAGAATTCTTTCTGGCTTCTTCGCTACGTGACCTTCCCATAGAGATGTTTATTTTTACCAGAACCTCTAAAATCTTGTAAAGATGCCCCTGGCACCTGTATAGGAGAGCCTATTTTGATTTTTTTTTCTTCCTTAATTCAATTCTTGTTCATTCTTTAGCCCCATGAGATAGCATCTGATTTTTAAATGTCTTTGGAATGATATATATATATATATATATATATAAAAATTTGAATGCATTTGTGAACAGATATTCAAGTAGGTGTAAAAAATGAGTCTTGTCTTAGCTGCCCAGGGTAAGAAAAAAACATGATAAGCAATAATGGAGAATAGTTCTAAAATGGACATTTACTATCTCAGCCTCCTGCTCTGTATAGAGATTTCACTGGACTGTGTGTTTGTAAAGATACTGACAGTGCCAGAAGATGTTTGTGATATCATCACCCAAAAGGAAGTACAGAAAGGATGTAAGGAGGGTGAAAACATATAGAGGTTCTAAATAAACATGATGGCCAAACAGAGACTGGTTACTGATGGAGTTGCAGCATTCATTGTTGTTATTTTTTAAGCCAGCAACACTAAATTAGAGAGGTATAAGTGTTTCAATATTCCAGAAGAGTATTTTCTAATTTCTCACCTACTCTGTTGCCAATAGTCCAGTTATCCCAGGGCCTTTAAAATAAATCAAAACAGGACTAAGCATAGACATGGTAGGGGAAGAAGTAAGGGTAGCAATTGGAGGAACTGAGGACCTGGAATCTGGTCTGAAAATCACCAAGCCATTGAATCTCAGATTCTGTCTGAGGCTTTTAAGCATTGTGCCAAGCACAATGAAATCAACTTCACCACCTCTCTTATAGACCTGAGAACCACCCTCCTAATTTAACTGCAACTCCCTTGTATCTTATGACTTTGTTTATAATGAGAATAATGTTTATATACTTGCTTCATTTCTCTAGCAGTATATCAAAACTCAATGGTCATTCGGCAAGGATCTTGCCTTAAGAGTGACAACAGTAATTTAATATTTATAGGATATGGATATGAACTAAACTTAAACTAAAATGATCTCATTTATGTAAGGAACTCCCAAATGAGGAAATTCCCTCTACCAATGCAAATGGGCACCTTCTCTGCAACTTAGAAAGCACTGAGGGATTAAGTGACTTGCTCAGGGTAACAAAGCCCATATGTATGGACTTGAGCCCAAGGATTTTTGGATCCAAGACCACTTCTATCTACTATCCCAACACTGCTTCTGTTTATTGAAAGTCAAAAAAACCTTTGTGATTCTTTGCATCCCCTGCCTCTTTTTTTCATCACTTTGCCATTGTCACTGCCAGAGCAAAAACTGACCACATAGAATTGGGGGATGTTTCATATTTTTCTTTGTTTCATAGTTTACTAAAACCAACTATAAATTCATCATTTAGTCCCACCCATCAAGTGATGAGGCTCTCTATACTTTAGCTAAGCTCAGCCAAATCAGCAAGTACAGTCCACCCTGAGGAGTGTACTCAAAGTCTTTCCAGCTTATGCTTCCTCGGTGTAGTTTTCTTTTTTCTTTTTCTTTTCTTTTCTTTTTAATTTATAGAATAAAATGAGCATTTCCATAACATAGTATAACCAAAAAAAGACGCATATGAAACTACAAATCTATTGTGTACAACTTGCTAGTTCCTTTTAAATATGTAATAAAGTTATCATGTACATTTCTTTTTTCTTCTTCCTCCCTTCTTCCCCTTACCCTAGAGATGGCTACCATTGGACACAAATAGATATAGATATAGAGATATAGAGATATAGATACACATACCCATATATATACACACACATATATGTAAAATCATACTATATATACTACTATTTATCAGTTCTTTCTCTGGATGCAGGTACTGTCTTCCTTCATAGGTCCTTTGTAGTTAATTTAGGTATTTATAATAGTCAAAATTACTTATTTGCGCAAAGTTGTTCTTAACACAATATCAGCAGAGTTTTCAAGGACCCAGGATCATCTCCATTGCCCCATAAGCCATCACGATAGCACTACTCCATGAAGGAGGATCACCAAGAGTGTTCCTGGTTTTAAAAGCAAAAACACACCTACAACCAGACTAAGAAAAAAGGCAAGTTATGCTCAAGCATAGATACTCCAACCTGTTGCATTGCTGTCATTTATAGATTGCAAGAACGTTCAAACCCACTCATATTTCTCTGTAGCTTCTTGTCTACCTTTAGAATTCCTCAAGTTTTAATGAAGTTTAATTTTGCATGGAGTTTTATTAAAAGTATACACATTGATCTTCACAATGTATCAATACCTAATATTGGTTAATGTGAGCTTTTAAGTAAGAATCTGTGTAAGGCTTGGGAGTGGAAAAAATTATTTGAAAAAATTAATTATTAAAATTATTTTAAAATGCTAATTATTAAAAACATTTCATTTTTTCCTTCTGCCCTGATGCTTAAATATTTCCCATGGAGTGACCAGTACCTGGGATCTTTGAAGGGATATTTCCTTCTTGTAATGGCAGCAACCCCATCTTATTGGCAAGACCAACTTGTCATAGGGCAAAATGTATAGGAGGAAGGCAGAGGAATTGAGAAGTGGTATAGGATGACAGCTTCTGTAAACACTAACATCTCACCCATGACCCCAACTCTATTCTATACTACAATGTATACTATTATGCAAAATGGAATGATATGGAATTAAAGTGTAGGCTATATACTCTAACATGGATTGATTCATAACTGGGGAGGGGGAAGATGTGAGTACAGCATGACGTATAGCTTTAGGGATCCCCATTTTTTTTTCATAAACCATCCTTTGAATAGCATATTCTACTATTTTGCCAGGAATAGAAGTCAAGCTCATCAGTTTGTAATCTGAAAGCTACCTTCTCCTTTTTTTTTTCTTCTTGCCCAAAGAAAAAATAAGACCTGTGCTTTAAAATGGTTAAACTAGCAGGATGGGTGGAAGAGATTAGAGAAAGGAGAAGTTAGTGGCAATGGATCCAATTAGGAAGCTATTATAATAGTCCAGGTGTAGAGTATTGGTTAGGGAAGTTCCTTGATCAACTTGATGAGGTTGCAAGAAGATGAGCCTTTTGGGGGAGTTTGATTGTACCTCATAGGAATACGGGCCATATTCATCGTTCATCTCCTGAGAGGATTAAGGACATATCCTAGCATTGGTGATGACTGCTGCCTCCAGCTCTTATGACATGGAGCCAACCCTATGTGTTAGATCATTAAAAGAGAATCTACTGTAAAACCAGCTATTACCTTCTTGGGGGGTTGGGGATGGGGAGTGGGGGATACTATAAGAGTTGAGAACAAGCCAAAGAATATCAGAGTTAGAACAGACCTGGATTCCAGAAAAGGAATTGTGTGTGTGTGTGTGTGTGTGTGTGTGTATTACTTTACATATATGATATCACTCTGGAAAAGTTTATGTACGTACATATCCTCATCCTACACCACCAACACTAACACCACCAACATTAACACCACCAACACCAGGAGTAGCTAATGGTTGCCTTGATATTAGAGGAACACTGGAATTGCATTTGCTCTCACTCATATAGCCACAAAAGGCGAACTGCTAGACCCAGCTACATAGGATAATGTGACTTCTCAGCAGGAGAAAAGGCAGCCATAGAAAGGAATCATCTAACCAAGAGTTTCTGAACTAGAAGACATGGGATTTTCTAAACAATGTCAATTTCCTAGAGTGCTGTGGGACCCACACAGGGAAAAAGAAGGGGAATTTTTAGGTAGCCCCAGATTCTTAAGGAGAGGAACAAAAGAGGCTGAGTTGGATTTTGTTCTATAAAACTACTGTGAATTATTTGGTCAATCGCCTCTTTGTAATCCCAAGTAATTCCCCCCTTCCAGCAAGGGAGTATAAATCTTTAGGGTATGGCTGGGAGCTTCTATGGGTCTTTGAGACGAATGTGAAGGGTTATAGCTCTAGCATTGCCAAGTTTTATCATTTGTCTTACATTTGCTAATAGTTGTTTGTTTTTATTGTTACCTTTCCTATTGCCATTTTTCTTGTAGCTATTATTTGGAAGGAGTGGAGATTGGGACAGATGCTTTCAAGCACCAAGGTGGGCAAAAGTCTAGAGCAACTTTGTCCAATGTGTTGTGGGTTAATGTAACAGGTCCACACACATATGGAAGTCTGGACCCTCAAGGATTGTTAATTGTGCCTCATAGACAATACTGTGGACTTTTTTTGCGTGGGGAGGGTGGGGGATTAAGACAGTGGGGAAACCAAGAAAAAGGGCAACTACTACATTGAGTGAGTTTCCTGACACTGACTGATCAACTGAATGAATAAGCATAAGGAGGTCTAGTTTGGAGAGTACAGAAGTAGCAGCAGCAGTAGATGTAGCAAGAAGTTGGCTGGAATGAAGCACTGGGACTTTCCTAAGTTCCTTGAGAATCAGAAATGGGAATGCAGGTCAATGTGATAAGAGGCTTCCTAGTAAAATGTGCAAAAGCTGCCATCTTTTAAGGTAGTAACTAGGGCTGTGATGGTAGGAATGGAATAACGTTAAGTACCAAGCCTCAGAGCAGACCCCTGGCCATCATGATGATGTGGTCTAATTCTTATGAAACACCCACAATCATTAATTTGTTTAAAGCCTAGAGGATAACATAATGGCCCCTAAGATCTACATGATTCCTTCCTCTTCAGCTTTAGGGAGTTCATTTTAAACAAAAAATTATGAGTTCTGTTATAATTACTCTGAACCACCCAGTTGGAAAGTTTTCTCTACTTGAACTTACATTTTGTATCTCTTTCCAGTTAACCCCTGGCTACTTTGTGGTTGAGGCAAAATTCAGTTTGTTAGAAACATATTTGTAATGAAACAGCACATTATGTTAGAGTTATCTCTAGATAAACAGACACTGGCGAGAAGTTGAGAAAAAAAGCCAAACTTTCCTTGTAACTTCCTCCAGCCTGAGTCTTCTGTTCAGAGATTCCTGTACAATGAATGACCATTCTCAAAATTTCTCATGTCTTCCACAGCTCAATCCTGCCTTTGCTCCTCAGAGCTGCACTGGAAATCCATCTGCTTTCTTCTCAGCTCCCTTGATAACTTATAATAATATCTGGAGTTGTGATCAAGTCTCCTACCATATTAGAACAGACTATCTGTCTGTTCTCATTTCACTTCATCGAATGGCTTTCAAAGACTTTTCACACATAGTCTAACATCTTTTGATTGATTGAGACTTGTTCTCAGGCAAGATATCAGAGCTGCTGCATCTAGGACTACTGAGGATCACTGACATGGGACAATAATTCTATTTATCTGAGGAATGGCACAGATACTAGCAATGAGATCAGGTTAGGCAACACTATTCATTTCTAATTTTCTACACCACATACCCTCAATATGCTAAGCATTATTTCAGAACCCATAGCTCTACACTCATTGACTAAAAGCAAATCATTACAAAACTCAGCTCCCTAAGGAAACTAGAACCTACAGGGTCTTCCATTTCAGTCTTTCAGTTCCAGCCAGGCTAGAACAACTACTGCTGTTCCAGGAGAGATGTGTCTTGTTTACTGCCTACCCTGGAGTCTGTAGTATCTTTCATGGGATTCTGTTGGTCTGTATATACTGATGGGAGCTGGAGGGAGATGAAGCCTTGTTCTGGGTTAACTAGACAATAGGTATGTAAGTAGTCTAGCATCCTAAATAAAATGCACTGAGATCCTATCTTCATCTTCCAGTAGGAGTTAGTCAAAGAGCAAGAATGAGAGTGGAGAACACTGGCCATCACGGCAAGAGATTTTGCAAAGGGAAAACTGACTAAGCAAATGATTGGATATTGTGGGTAGAGGGAAGGAGAAAGCAGACTTAAAGATGATTCCAAGGTTTTTAGCCTGAGTGACAGGGAAAATAATGGGCCATTGACAAATAAATGAGATGGTTAAGAGGTTAAAGGATATGGTCAGTTCTCAAAAGTTGAAATAAAAACTATTAACAACCACATCAAAGATTTCTCTAAATACTAATAAGAACACACATCAAAACAACTCTGAGTTTCTACCATATGTTCAGAAAATTGGCAATGATGACAAAAGGTGGAAATAGTTAAGGTTAAAGGGATCATGGAAAGATAAATACACATACCATGTTGGTGGTGGTATAAATTGGTCTAATCATTTGGAAAACAATTTGTAATTAAGCTAAGAAAATGACTGAAATGTCACTTCAATCCTTTAATCCAGAAATCCCACTACTAGGCAAATACCCGCAAGGAGATTTTAAAAAGAGAGAAAAGAAAAGAACAGCACTTTTTTGTTGTAGGAAAGAGCTGGAAACAAAATAGATGACTGTTAATTGGGGAACTGGGGTATTGCTAAACAAATTGTAGTACATGCATGTAATGGAACCCAATGTACCATAAGACACAATGAACATGGGAGGGTGATGGTTAGAAGAATAAACCAAAATGATTTAGAAAAAATCAATAAAAGAAACAATGAGTATGAAGAATATAGAGAAGCATGCCAATATTTATATGAACTGATATAAAATGAAAGCAACATACATAATAATGATTACAATATCATAAATTAAAAGAACAATAAATAAAAATGGAATGCTGTGTAACTATAAGGATTAAGTTTGTCCCCAAGGAAGCGATATGAAAGTGCATCTCTCATTATTTGCAGAGGTGGGTGACTATAGGTATGGAACACTGCAAATAATATCAAATTTGTTTGATGTGTTGTTAGTTTTTGCTAAACTGTCTTTTTTTTCTCTGTATGTGTTTTATTCTTTGTTATATGGGATGACTTTCCTTATGGTGGAAAAGGGAGGAATACATCTAGAAATGAGATAAGGTATCAATAAAATTTTAAAAAAAAATTTGAATAGAGAAATCATGAAAAGGAGCTGGTCTTGGAAAAATGAAGACTAATTTGGTTTCAAACATGTTTTTTGCAACACCACAGGCTGTTAAAAAGCCTAAGGATCCAAACATATCAGCCACATGACCTATACTTGAGGGCTGTAAGGCTTGAAATCTGTCATCATTCTAAGCCCAAGTGTTTGCTGCTAAATGTTTAACAAGCAGAGCTCCAAAAATGCAGGACACACTTTTAAGTCTAATGTATATTATTAGCATTTTCTCTATTACTTTATTAAGCCTAAATAGCGAACAAAACAATAAATTGAACCCTAATGTGTAGTGTTTGCCAATTTCTAAAGTGTAAATGCTCACACTGAAAATTTACATTTAGCTCTAGTGAGCTAATAAGAGTTAGCTCCAGCATAACCCTAACTAAGCCCCATACTTCCCTACCAGGAAAGAGGCACTTGGTTATTGTTGTTTATTTTTTGTTGTTGTTGTTTTGGGGGGGGTGTTTTTTAATAAAGTCAATGGAAGTTGACCTCAAATTCTTAGCTGGCTAATATATCTAAGTGAAAGAAATATAAAAACAGTCTGTTCCAAAAATAAACTGGTCCTAGATTTCCAATCATCAGAATCAGACTTGCATTTAATTAAACTAACCACTGCAGTTTGCTGATAGAAATGTCCAATCTGTTTGGACAAATCCACCAAGCAGGATACAGGCATTCTGTGATCCCTGGAATTGTCTCCTGGAATCCTAGATATCTGATTCTAGTTATTGGCCCTAGGACCAATCCTACTAGACAAGCATGCTAGAACTAAAGGGCCCAATGACCCTTAGGACCATCACATTTTTTCCAATTTATGGATAGGTCAAAAGGCACCAGTCTTAAACAATAGAACTCCTGCATCTGAAAGCATATACCATCATATGTAGGATGGAAAAAAAGGCAAACCTAGAGTGGTCCAGTATTCTTGTTAGTGTATAAATTCACCATTTTCATTTAGTGACTTCTTGCTGTCTCTAAAGAAAGGAAAATGTTTTCCCTGTGTTCTTCATACCAACTCAATCAACAGTAGGGGTGTGGGGTAGATCTTGCCCCAGTTGGAAGTTCAAGAATGGAGATTTCATTTTGGAAGTCATCTGCATCAAGCCAACAATTAAAGACATAGGCTTGGATAAATCACCAAAGATAGAAATTCAGAGCAAGAGAAGGACTGAGACGAAACTCGGAGCCTACAGAAATACATAATTCTTGTGTTTGAGATACAACAGGAAAAACTGCCTACATACATTCTTATATATAAACAGCACATGCACTGACCTTGCTATAAGGTGATCCATTTAAAACTACCATCACAAGTCACACCACCATGCTTAGGATACTCATTTGCCTGTTAAAGTTCACTGTTTATTTTTTTTTCATTTCCATCCTACTGTCAAGTCCATAGTGATTTGGAAACTGTGAGATAGGACACTGACCTTTTCAACATCAAGTTTAATTAAGGTTGTTGAGCAGCTAAAATAGGATGTTTCACTTTTTCCCTTGCGGCTCAGCAAAGGAGATTTATTAACTCAGTAAAATGTCTTAGTTATTTTCGGCTTCTTGTAAGGTCTGTTAGCATGTTCTGGATATCTACTTACCTTCACATAAAACTCAAGAATCAAGTCTGAGTTTATTAACTCCTTGGGCTTATTTACTGGACAACCTTGCCTCTCTATTTAGGGTGAAAAGTTTAAGCAGGTTTTCCCACTGATTTCACTTGTTTTGGTTATCATTCCCAAGTGCAGGCTCAGTTAAGTGCTTTGAAATTATTTTCAAGACTCATTCTTCACATGAAGGGATTAACACTGAATACACTCACCTGCCAAAATACCTTGTAGCTTCTAATCCTCTGTTCAAGTTTGTTCAGCAAGCAGATCACATGCCCATGGGGTCATATGGAGCTTCAGTCACGTTCCAGGATCTGTTTTCTGTGTGACTAGGGCTCTCTGAGGGGCCTTTAGGAGTAGGATCAGGTCCAAGATTATCACTCTACATTTCAGAATCTTTCTTCGGGCTATCAAGGTTCTCTTCCTTCCCCTGTTTCCTCTTGCCTGTCCCTTTCTCCCACTCTCAAGGAAATCCATCCAGTACCCTCTTCATATTATCATATCATTGTCATAGATGATGCTTAGATCACTTTTGCCCTGACCTACCAAGGCCTCTTTGCTTCACTCAAGCTTCTAGTGCATCATCTTTTCTCTGAAGCCTTACTTAGCCAGAAAAGAGTAATGAATTACTACTCTCCTCACTGTCAAAACCTGCAGTTCCTATGTGTTCGCTTTCATTCTCCACCCAACCCCTACCCCAAATGTATTTACCCCTTTGCTTATTAATGCTGTTAATTAACATTATTGTAATTAACATTTTTATATAGCATGTTTATGTTCTCCTTCACTATTTAAGCAATTGCATGTTCATTTTGTTTACCCTCATTGTTGTCAGAGGTCATGTCTACCACTTGGTGGAAATGGAGGATAGACTAGACAGGATATTTAGCTTTGGCTACATAGCCTCTGAATCTCCTCAATTAATCAATAAACATTTATTAAGCACTTACTATTTGCCAGATACACAATGTACAAGGTGCTGGAAGTAGAAAGATTTAAAAAAAAATAGCCCCTGTCCACAGAGAGTTTATATTCTTTCAGAGGAGACAAAATGTACATATAAAAGACTAAACAAAATAAATACAAGGTAAATGGGGGTGGGGAATAACAGTAATAGCTGGACCAGGAAAGGCTTCATGTAGAAGATAGCAAATGAATTGAGTTTTGAAGGAAACTAGAGAACCTAAGAGGTGATAGTGAGGAGGAAGAGCTTTCCATGTACAGGGGAGAGTCAGTGGTTAGGTCTGTTTAAAACTTCTTTTATACACTTCCAACACAGTGCCAATTACAAACCAACACTTTTAAGAGGTTTTAATGATGGCAGTGATTATTAATGATAAAAAATAGACTAAATGAAGTCTATGTTTTCCATCACATAACCTCAAGATTTCCTAAGCAACCACATTTTTGAGCAACTGTTGTCAACATTTTGAATTTTCTAGGTAAGAATGTCAGTTACCTTCTTCAATTCTTCTCTTAAAAATTAGACAGGATATTGGTTGGAGAGTGATAGTATCCAGCAAAAAAAAAAAAAATGAGGAATGCTGATTCTAGGAGAAGTGAGAGCCAAAGCAGGATTTCTTTACCTGGATAAAGGAAATCATTACCTCAATTCAATTTTATTTTGCCACCAGAAACTTTGTCTGTCAGACATTTAATGGGAACACTCACACAGGCAAAGAGCTGACTACACACTGGTGACTCAATGTCTCTTGACATCAAGTTACCTGTGAACAAAAATAGTGAGGTCTGAAGGTGGCAAGACATACCATCCAAGTGTCTCATCACTATGAAGCAGCACTGAGCACAGTGCCCCCATGGGTACAGTCACTACGTCAATGTTTGCTGATGATAATGAAAATGACAACTTCTTAAGTTCTTATCCAGGCATTGGCCTGGGTGACATTGGCTACAAATAGCTCACTGGCTTACCATTGGAATGTTCAAGAGCACAAACAGCTTGGCCACTGATTATATAACAGTTTCTCCATAACAGATAATTATCAATACTCATGTATTTGATGGCCTTTACAATTCCTGCGACTGTCCCATTTTTACCATATGGGATCAACCTGACATCTTCTAAGTCATTGAGAAAAACATGATGGCAAGACAATTAACTTTTACTTGCAAATCTAAATATGGATAACTAAATGAGTATATTCAGTACAGTAGCATACAACTAAAGCAGTCAAATCCAGTAGTTTTCTATGTGAATCACTGCTAGCAAAGTATCGGGGGTTGAGAATACCTTGACACACAAAAACATACCATAATCAGCCCTCCAACAGAAAATTATAAAGGGACTGAATTTTGTTGTACATGATCAAACAGCCTGACAATTCATCAGCTCTTGAGGAAATGGATAACGAAAGTGGAAACTGGCAATATTCTTTCTCATGAGCAGTCTATGATGGCTCTCATCACCAAAAAAAAAAAAAACTCTCAGTCTTAACTCTCAAAGATCTCAACATTCATCATCAAAAAACTCTCAAAGTCTTAACTCTTAAGGATCTTAACATTCATCTGACAGAATTTTCAAGCATGATTGTTACTATTTCTATTGCTCAAAATGCACCTTATCCAGGGTGTTGTAGTAATAAAAATGGGTTGGGAAGAAGAGGAAGACCATCCAAAAGAAATAATATTTAAAATACAAGTAGTTAGGAAACTAGCAGTTTACCTATTGATGCCTAATTTTTTTAAAAATTTCAGAGTTCTTAAATACATAAAATAAACCAACATTCGGCTGCAGAAGTGACATGGCCAAAAAGACAATTCCATTTAATGAATCAGGAGACCATGGCTCAAGCCCCTGATTTGCCATGTACTAGCAGAATGATTTGGGCAAGTCACTCCACCTCTCTTGGCTTCTTAAATAGCTTCTACGATTCCTCTCAAGTCTACCTTCTAAACTTCTATAAGCAAAATACCCATATTCAACTGCAAAAATTTATAACAACCACCACTACACTTCACAGGGTTGTTGTGAAGATCAAGTGAGATATATTTGTAAAAGTGCTTAGCACAGTGTCTAACATGTTGTAGATGTTATAAAAATGCTTATTCCCTTCCCTTCTGTACATTCTATGGAAGCTGCCCATGAAAATGCAGGTTTTAAATTTATTATACTGGAACATCTTCTCCACCATAACTAAGACCTCAAGAAAACATGGTATATACCATTTTCAATAAACCCTCTGTCTTGACCCTGTTCTCTATGATCTAACAGTGAAATCTTTTCTTCCTCAAATTTAGTTGGGCCAATAAGAGTGGTTTACCATTTTATCTCCTATGAAACATTCATTCCAAACAAAATATCTAGATGGTTAAAGAGGGGACTCATTTTATTTTATGCATTTAAAAATATTCTGAGAAGGGGTCCATGGTTTCACTAGACTGCTTCCCAAAAAAACCTGGTGCAGAGAAGATATAATAACACAGACAAGAGAAGGAAAATATGATAAGGTCAAAGTGTTTTCAGATGCTTCCTGTCTCCACTTGGACTGTGAACCCAACATATATATCAGGGTAGCAAAATCTTCAGAGATCTAACTAAAATGTTAAGACTATGAAGAACTTAAGGGGCAACCAAGGACAAAAGAATAAGGCAAGAGAGGCCTTTACTGGATTCACAATGTAATCTCCCTAATGCAAGGGGTGGCCACATCATTCCCCTGCTCAAAGATCTTTAGTGGCTCTCTATCATCTTGGGGAGAAGGGGGAACTGGCCGATACAGTGGATGGAGTGCCAGATCTGCAGTCAAGAAAACTGATCTTCCCAAGTTCAAATCTTAACATTAAAAAATCTTCAACACTTACTAGCTGTGTGACCCTGGGCAAGTTACTTAACCCTGTTTGCCTTGGTTTCCTTGTCTGTAAAATGAACTGGAGATGGAAATGGCAAACCACTCCAGAAAGTCCCAATGGAGTCATCAGTCATGACTGAAAAATGACTGAATAGTGTTATCTATGGGATAGAATGTAGGGCTCTATAGCCTGGCATTTAAGACTTTACACATATGGCTCCAGTCTGTCTTTCTTGTCTTTCACATTACCACTATAACAGTGCTTTGTACATATTAAATGCTTAATAAATTCTTTATCATTTATTCATTCATTCACCATGTAACCTGCATTTTGACCAAATTATATGACTAGCTACTTCCCATCTCATTCTAACTTCCTCCACTTTCACAAGTCTTTGCAAGCTGTTTCCCAGGACTGGAACACATTCTCTACTCATCTCTGCCTATTAGAATCCCTGATTTCCTTCTAGGCTTAGACTTAAGTCTAATGTGTATTTAATGTGTTGAGAATCCAACTTGTTGTGGAAGGACAGGTCCTTATTTAGTGATATCTGAGGAGTCAGATGAACACAAATTTACTGGTTTTCTGGTGTTATAATTAGACTAGAGGCCACCCAAAAAAGCAGGAGAGAAGCACAGTAGGCATAAATGAGATTGGGCATCTCACTACTAAAGCATTATGCACCAGAATCCATATCGTGTAAACACATCAGAAATGTATCATAGTAAAGAGATATACAACTGGAAAGGGCAGTGGCTTAGTCATATATCAAAACTGTGAGATAACAGATGAAAAGCCCACTCATACCACTGGGACCCCTATCAGGTCAAGCAATATGCACGAAGACCCTCACAACATTGTCTGGACTCTCCAGAGCAGATTTCTGGAAGGATACAGACAGGAGTGCCATGGTATGAGACAAGGGTGGGTTTCAATTAAAGTCCCAACTCCCTTCAAGGCTCAACTCAAGTGCCATTTTCTTCAAGAGGACTTTCCTGATTTGTTCAATTATTAGTGCTCTTCCTATCACTGTGTGTTAGGAGAAGGGGTGAAATAGATCTTCTATTTACCTATTCATAAACATGCTGAATCACTCTAGAGGAATGTATGCTGTTTCTTGGATAGGGACTGTCTGTCACATTTCTATCTCGAATGCCTAAAGTATTTCCTGGCACATAGTAGGCACTTAATAAATGTTTTTGATTGTCAGACTGATTGACAGAAAGACTATTCATATTAATGAGTTTACATATCCATTGAAATACTTATGATTAGACTACTAAGTTTGATAAATTACTAACAATGGAATGACAGATGAGTCTGACATTTTTGGCCCTCTCAGTCAAAGCCAATGTCATAGATTCTTTGAGAGGGATATTTAGAGATTTAGGAAATTAAGATCCTCATGGGAGGGAGGAAGAAAATCACACAAAAATCTGAAGTAAAGCTATATATTTATTTCCATAAATAAATGTTATAACAAAAACACTATCATTTTACAATACATTATATGAATTATAATAATTTTGGTTGTAGAATATGTAACATAATGCTCGTTCAAGAATCTAGTATACAGATATAATTTGGTAAACTAAGACAGGTCCTTTACTGCCAAGGGTTACTTTTTCAACCTAATAGACTGGGAATAAAACCCAATGGATGTTGTTCATGTGTGTAACATTACCAAACTCCTTAGTCATGGTCTCAGAGTTGTTCATCTATTGTAATTAAGTACCAAAAGGACTATCAGCTGTGCCTCCTGGTGTTTGCTTTTAAAATTCAGAAAATAAAGAAAAAAAAACTTTAATTCGGTGAAAACTGCAGTAGCACAAAGCTCATTTATGGAAGATTTATAGCAAGCCTCCATAAATATTAATATGCTGGCAAAAATTCCAGATGTATCTTTTTTGCATGGCTCCATAGTAAGTATTTTCAGCATATGTCCATTTAGGGACAGTCCTATATAATGTTCTTTATTTAATTCCTTGGATTATAGCTAAAATTCTACCCTCTAGGGTCTATAAATTCAGAGTTTCATGAAAAGGAAAAGAAAAAAGATTTATTTTGGTACAAAGTTATACATGTTTTATGAACTAAATAGCATTTACAAAATTTGTGCAAACTGTAAAAACCACAGCTTCATGCACACCTAATGGAACTTCTTATCCTTGTTGTATAATCACTTAAGATTCTTTGTCAGGAGCCAAGCTTCCATAGGGTTTAAGTCACGTGGCATCTATTATAGTTGATAAAATTTTCATGTGGGATATTCAAATACAAAATAATAGTAACACACAATTTCATGTACCTAAACAATAAGCCATCAAAATACATTTCTATAACTGCATAAAACAGTATCCATTTACTCAAAAGACATAAGTCAACTTTTGTATTCTAAAAAAAGAGCATTTTCCAGAATTCTAAAATAAAACAAATGACCCGACTTAAATTTTTGTGATCTTGTCAAAACTTGAGCAACAATTTTTCAGAACAACAATAAAAAAAAAACTTGTCAACATGATGAATTACAATGAAATTACCCAACAACATACTCCTAACTAAACAACAGCCAATACATTACTGAAAAAAATATTGAAAGAATTTGGGCTTGTTCCTTTCTTTTGAAAAGTCACATTAGTCATTCCTCCTCTCATATACTTATTACATATGGAAAGATGATTTTAACAACCAATTTCAATAAATGCTTAAACTTCTCAAAAAGAAGAGAAGGCATCTGATGAACTTTTGAGACCTTTCACAACCACAAATCCAAAGTCAACTCAAGTCTTTTATGGCTAAAGTCAAGGAAGCCTCTGTGTTAACCTCTTATGATTTTTAATTTTCTTAGTAACAGGATTTTAATGATGCCTCAATTCCCCTGTAATAACATATGCCTGGTCCCAAATAAGATTTTCATGTTAGGAAGTCATATTAGGAAATTTCATAAATAAGATCCCAAAACAAACTAGATACATGGAGAGGAATTTTAAAAGGCAAAAGATCAGTGAGAAGTTATATTCGTGTATGGAAAGCAAGATTATTGAGTCACTCATTTTTAGTAAGTAAGCAGTGTAACATAGACGGAAGAAGACTAGATAAGGAGGAGTCCAAGGTTTGAGTCTTGGCTCTGCAACAAATTAGCTATGTGGCCATGTGCATATCACTTAACCTCTTGGTCCTCAGTTTCATCCCCTGGGAAATGATGGAATTGGACTTAGATTAAGAGTTTTTAAACTGGGGTCCTTGAACTTTGTTGAAGAAAAAAGATTTCGATAATTGTTTTCAATATAAATTGTTTCCTTTGCAAACCTATGTATTTTACTTTATGCCTTTGAAAACATTATTCTAAGAGGCCCATAGATTTTATCACGTGGCCAAAGGGATTCATCACCAAAAAAAAATGCTAAGATCCCATGGCTAATGATCTCTAAGGTCCCTTCCAACTTTAACTTTCTTTGTTTCAATGAAGTTCCTGGACCAAATATGTGCTTTGTATACTATTTTGATGCACTTGGTTATTTGTTATCGAAGGGGCTATTGCTCAGATTCAATTGCAACTTTAACTATCATGTTCAATTCTGAGTGCCATATTTTAAACAGGGAAATTTAAGACTGGAAAATGAATCACGTTTAGAGGACAACAACCAGTACGATGAGGGGTCTCCATCAAATATTACAAGTATTACTATCAAGAATTCTCCATAGCTTCAGAGAATAAAATTAAACTCAAAATCTGAAAGTCTGGGGGAGCCAAATTTCAGCCCAATATGAGAAAGAACTTTCTAACAACTGGCCCTGTCCAAAAATAAACTGCACTGCCTTGTGAGGTGGCAAGTTCCCCATCACTGGAGGCATTCAAACAAAAATAAGATGATGAACTCTCATTTATTACAGGGGATTCCAGTATCACATGATAAGTTGAACTAAATGACCTCTAAGACCCATTCCAATTCTAGGACTCCATTTTTCTTTAAAATAAAACTTAAGCAAAATTCATGAAAAATACATAATGCAAACAATATGCTCTATAAACAAGATCTGTGAAAGAATAGCAAGATAATAGTACTGTCAAAACAAGATACTATCACAGTTAAAAGCATATAAATAAGGAGTTAAGGTTAATGAGAAAGTACTGTATTCTGTAGTCGCTTCAGAAATGCAGGTTAACTTAAGATCTGTTATTTCTAGCAAACATTTCTCACATGACATCTTTTTTAAAATCATCTCTTCAAGATCCTTCCTAAAACAAAATCTTTCTAAAAGAATTTTTGACAGCTTCCATGCTTTGAAAAATACATTAAGTCTTTGTTAACGTCTCTGGAAGCCATTAAAGTACCATGACCCAACTCAATGCCTAGGACAACTACCCTACCCCAACATTCTTTTCAATATTTTCTCTCACATCCAACCAATACAGTCCTTCCCTTTTAATGTCTTTATGTCTAGTGAACTTTTTTAAAGTGTTTGTGCATACATGTATATAGAGGGATAAAGTTTCCATACCTCTCTACAAACCTTTATGTACAACACATATAGGTATTTGCAGCTCCATTCATGTTGGCAACAATTTAGTTGTGATGCTTCTGGTTGAACAGTTAATCTACTATAGCCATACCTGGCCTAATTACTATGCAAAGAAATAATGGTGAATGAATAATATATGAATAGTTTTAAAGGATCATCAGTTATGCTAAAGTAGCCTCTCACTTGAGTACATTGCAGAAAACTAAAATATTTTCAGCCAAAATGACATCTCACTTTTTTAAGCCATCAACTTTAAATATAATATATACACCCATATATTAATATATATAATTGACAAGCTCTCTGTATATATGTATATATGTGTGTATACATATGTGTATAAGTGTATGTATGTGTGTATATATACAGATATACATATATACACACACACACACACACATACAAACTCTTAATAAAGGAAGATCATTGGTCTTAGAGTCAAGAGCCCTGGGTTCCAGTTTTACGACCTTAAGTCCCTTAACTTCTCTGTGCCTCAATTTCCTTATCTGTAAAATGGGAATAATACTTGTACTACCTACTTCATTAGGGTGTTGTGAGGAAAGGGCTTTACAAAAATTAAAGCACTGAAAAAATAAGCTGTCAATATTACAGGCTGTTTCAGATGCACATACAAGAGTTCAGGACATTGGCTTACTTTGTTATGTGCTGAGCCATTTAATAATTTATGAATAACTTTAGAACATTAGGTCCCATTAATGAGGTTTCAGATATAGCTAGCTTTCACTGGGTGTGACTGGGATGACATTGTATATACATGGTGCTATTTAATGCCAACAATGATTTTTCAGGAACTAGAAAATAGCAAGAACCAATACTCACAGTGCAAATCGGAGTAAAGAAAACTCTCATTAAAAATATAATGCCATTTTATGGCCACAGTTACTATATATTAAAGGCCATAAACAGGCAATAAGTGGAAAAAATCAAGAGAAATAGTTTAATTATTTGAGTGAATAAAAATGTAGCTAAATTTGGCTTTACTTGATTGTATAACCTCATGTTCAAAGTCCACAATGCAGTAAAGTTTATGATCTTGAATCAACTTTAGCTTGACACAAGATTTGTGTAATACTAAAAATCACAAGGTACAAAATGAAGGAAAAAGGCAGTTAGTTATGCAGATGAACCCACATAAATGGCTATATACTTGGATGGTGTCAGTTATCCTGACTCTTCATAGATTTGACTTGTAAGTATCAAGAAACCTATCTGTTGTCAGTTATTAGTAGCAAACTCCTTTTTTAAAACAACATAAAAGAACCTAATCTGGAGATAAATATAGGGGTCTAGATTTTGTCCCATACAAATACAAATGGTACGCAAAACTATCAGTAAGACTGATCCAAATAGTAGATGTAAGGAAATAAACTGCTCCCACAGGGTGAAAAGTTTATCTTTTGGAAGAGAACTAACTTTTGACAACTTATTTTAAATCATTGCCAAATGATGCACATTTATTTTCATTCACTGGGAATGATTTTCTCCCTGGTAAGATAAGGTTATTTTATGAATATGATATAGCATATGCATATATATATATATGTATGTATGTATTTTAAAGTGTTTTTAAAATACAGTTGCTCCTCATTCCCTTAAGGTAGGTCATGATTATGTCTTATTAGCAGATGATAAAATATGCACCTATTAGGGAAGAATTTGTTGCTTTTTTTTCAACATTACACTACAGTAATTGTGGGTTCTAAAGATCCCTGAAGGGTACTACATACTTAGAATGCCTAATGTAATTATTTTCCATGAAAAACATCCATTTTTATTTCATTGAAATGACTTTCAAATGATCCCCCAATTGCCTAAACTAGATAACATAATGGAAAAGGAGCGAGGGGGAATTACTGGAGGGGACGAAAGGTTTTGACAAAGAATCAACTTACTAGAAAGTCAAAATTTTTACATTTGATTTCTTCATTTAATTAACTGAGATTTAAAAAGAAAACTTCAAACATCAGTATTGGTATAGGATTTTAGCCCATTATACCATCTTTTTTTTTTTAAGAATACACGCTTATTGCCCAGTTTTATTTAATTTTTTAAAGACCAAATAGAAATTATATGCTTACATTTTTTCTCAGAAAAACATTTAAGAATTAATCTATTTCTTCCCAGAATAGCATGCCCTTATATGCTCATATCTTTCTAATACTGCTAAATTTATTAGAGTTTTTTTGTATTTATTATTTATAGAAAATATGAAAACAGTTACTTGGGAAAACATATCTTTGATAAGTTTTTGTGATATGTGTCAACTAATTTAATTTCAACTAATTATTGAAGCTGGACATAATAAGCCTTATCTTCGTCCCTCCCTCAACATTCATCAAATCAGTTACTAGAGTTTTGTGGATTCTTCGATTCTTCCCCCCCAAAACATTGCTCTCACTTGTCTCCTACTCTATTTCTATCCACATCCCCATAAAATAGATCCCTCCATTACCATCCTAAAGTACTATTGCAAAGGGCTCCTAGGAGGTCTTCCTGCCTTCATCCTTCCTCCATCCTCCAATTCATCCTTTATATTAATAGAAGAATAATCTTTTCAACACATAGAGCTGATCTTCCTCAGAGGCTTCCTATTGTCTACTGATAAAGTTGAAATTCCTTTGCCTGACATTCAAGATCCTCCACAGTCTGGCATCCCCTGACTTTTCCAACCATCTCTTCAACCTCAGAGTTCACACAGCACTTTCTTTTGAAACTATTTAAAATATGGATCCATGTAATACTACGTATTATGGTTATCTGTGTTTGTTTCTCATCCTAAGCTTCATAAGGGCAGGGATAGTGTCTTACCTGGTTTTTATATCTCCTTTCATGCCTATAATGCTTTACACATACAATAGGTATTTAACAAATATTCCTTGGGGGGATGAATGAATGAATGATTTACTAATCAACCAATTAAAGGCACTTACAACCATAAGATGCAATAGTTATAACAGTTGTATCCAAGAAGTAAAATTTCATCCATTGCCTATGTCTAATTAATGAAAATACTCATATAAGAAAAATGCATTATTTTATTAGCACAGTAGCATTATTCCTTAGTCATTCAAAAGACAAATGGCAATATATTTTTTCCAAATATCTACCAAAATAAATGCAATTTTGAGGCCAATTGAACTCTACAATTTCTGATTATTTCACATTTGGTTACTAACAAAAGTTAAGGTGAGAGGTTAATCAGAAATAGGTTTCATTAATGTTCTAGCATTTCCCCAAAAATTTTTCTCGTAATAGTTTGATATTTTGAAGATTTAAAGTGGCAAATATTACTCATAACTAGAATAGGAAATTTGTTTTCCTTTTTTTTTTACTTGAAACTTTAATTGACCCATTTGTGAAAATAAACTGAGACACAAAGCAATTAGGGCCAATACCTAATAGAAATAATAGTATAATAGAAAGTCACTGGATTTGTTTTCTAGTCCTGACTGTCACTAACTAGTCATACAGTCTTTAGGCAAGCCACTTTTCTACTCTTTGCCATAATTTCCTCACCTGAAATGTGAAGGAGTTGGATCAACTAATCTCTAAGGTCCCATCTAGCTGTCAAATTTTATTTTTTCCAGTGGGAACTATATAGCAAACCTAATGAAACTGGGCAGTGGGGAAAATATTTTTATATACCTTCTTTGTCTTTTCCCTTGATTTTCTGAGAATCTGTATTTTGTGGGGAACTTTGTTTCTAACGTGCAGATAACTGAGAACCTGAAACAAGAGGTAGGAGAAGGATTGATAAGGGCTAGCAGAATAAAAATTCTACAAGATGAATAAAATTTCTATAGACCCAATGATGTTGAAAATCATGTAGATGGCTGAATTAGATAATTTTATTTCCTTCCTTAATTCCAAATCCTCCTAGCTTTTATACTAGGTACCATTTAGCCTACAAGACTTTAATATGTGAAAGGGCCATAAGGACGAGGCCTATTGATATGATGTGATATGATATGGTATGGTATGACACTTATAACACTCTGATAAGTAAGTCTCCTATTTGCAAAATAAACATCTTGGCTTGGTATATCAGAAAGATAACAGAGGTTTTGGCTGGAGAGAGAGAAAGGAAATGTAAGCATCTAGCAAGAATACTTGATTTTTAATGACATCTTGAAATTACAAATCTAAAAATGAATTGCAACTCATACTTTCTAAAGTTTATTATCCTAAGGAATATTACATACATTTTCCATTAAAATTCACAAAATATTCTGTGCCTTTTTAAATAAGACTTTTAAAAATATTCTGTCATCTAACAATCTTACAACTAAAATTCTAGTCAGGGCACATTAAAATTTATCCAGATATGATTATTACCCTATTACAAAGGAGAAAGTAAGAGTTAGTTTTCTTCCAAGAAAAGCTCCACCCAAATTTTTTACATTTAACTCTTTCAGATGGCTTTAAAAAAAAAACACCAGCTGAGGAAATAGATATTAATGTGATTATTCTTTCCATTTTTCATTATAATTTTGAAATTCTATAGGTAGAATTCAACCATATTGCCACATTATGTATAACAACCACAAACAACAGTGTTTAGAATTCAAGTATCACATAAAACCCTTAATTTTTCTTATAATCCACATTTTAAGCATCTATGCCACAGCAGCATACTCCTTGTTTTGTTCATTGCTATCATTTTCCTGTGGACTAGTGATTTTTACTTCAGGCCTTGGTGGTCTTTGAGCATCTGATTCATCCTAGTGAAAAACAAAATTATTTAACCCTTTAGGTTGCACAGATAATAAACAAGGATACATAGGCAGGGAACTTAAAGCATTCATCACTCCATTTAAACAAATCTTTATACAAAATTTTAATTTGAAAAAATTCCCATGAGCCATATTTTCATCGGCTTTTTTATTCTCTCATTTGCATATGTGACACGCCAGGGTTTGAAGGCAATGTGTTCTCTTCTTCAGCTTTCCTTTTCCTGACCACAACCTACCCAGCTCCTCTTTTGTATTTATCAGCCTCAGTTTTCCTGATTTTTTCTTCTGCCCTTTAAAATTCTCTCTTTCAATGAGATTTCTGAACTTCACACATTTCTAGGGAAAGGGGAGGGGAAAGTATGCTGCAGTCCCATTCTCAAGACAGCTCAGCCCTGCCCCAACACCACCCAATGCCCGATTCCCTTCCATTTTTGTCCATTAAGAATATAAGTATTCCTTGAAATCTGCTGCCCTACTTAATAAGAACAGAATAGAAAATCAGCACGTATTGACATAAAAACCCAACAGCACTTAATGCTTCTACTTCTTGGCACATTTATTGGTTTTTTATTATGTATAGAGGCATGTGTGTGTTCGTGTATGTTCACATGTGTGTAAATTATATCTAGATCTATGATCTAGATAGATTAGAGATAGAGCTATAAATACAGATATCTATTGGGGGTCAAGTGATTTCATCTCAGTGTGGGGAACTCTTTGTATGGAAACTTCCTCCAGTGATGTAAGCCAGCAACTGCTCTGTAATTTATAGTCTTAGGAAGTTCCTGGGGGCTAGGTGATTCATCCAATATCCCAAAGCTAGTATGAGCCAAAGACAGGTCTTGAACTTGTCTTTCAGACTCCAAGGCTGGTCCTCTACTCATTGTACTACACTGCCCTTCAGACATATATGTGCATATATAAACACATTTTTATATCTACATATATATGTCTCATATTGTATATTGCAGACCCCACTGTATTGCTAATCATCTTTAGGTATCTATAGGTCCTATTCTCCTCAACTAGACAGTAAGGTCTTAGAGGGCAGGAACAGTGTCTTACACTTCTTTGAATCCCCTCAAGTTGCTTAATACCTTACATATGTGTGTGCAGTGACTTGCATATAATGATAACTCAATAAATTGTCTACTCACTATATTTTCCCTGCTTTTTCATTTAAATGTGCTTGAGAGCCTATGTGTGTATATATAGATATAGATGGTATGTATATAGATACAGATGTGTGTGTGAATATGTATATATATACATATAGAAAAATATAAATTCAGTTCAACTTTCAAATGCCCTTGGAGCCCTACATATTCTGTAAAAGTTTAAATGATACTTATTATCAGAACTTTGGCAAAGTCAAGTCTCTTTCTAGCTAAATAAGTAATTACCCTCTTAACTTATCATCTATAGAAATTTGGCTTGTTAAGTGTTAATTGCTTCTGGCTGAATATAAATCAAATTCACCACCAAGATTCCAAATTCACCAAGAGAGCAGCCAAACAAGTTTGTAAGCTCTTTTAGGGCAGGGACGCTGTCTTCTTTTGTAGCTCCTATAACATACCCACAAACATATAAAAAAAAAGTGCAAAACTAATACCTCCTTTGGACCATCACCATCACCATCACCCTTTGCTAATGTTATCTCTTTGTCTTTCTCTTGATGACGCTCATCGTTGTTAACTTCATCCAGTTCTTCACCATTTTCTTCATTTGTGCCACCATTTACTCTAGGGGGATCAACATTCCCCTGTTCAGGACTTTCTTCAACTTCTTTTTCTTCAACATCACCATTTACTTTTGATAAATCTTCCTTCTCTTCTTCCTTCTCTTCTTCTATATCCTCATTTTCCTTCCCTCCACCTTCTTCCTCATCTATTATTTCTGCTGGCCTCTAAGGAATCAAAAGAAATGTGGTCATTTCCTGAACCAAATTTTTTAATGGAAACACACTCATATGTAAATATACAGGGTGTCTCAAAAAGTCTTAGTGAAGTTTTAAGCAATGCTTATTATATTTTTTCTGTGTAATATATAATGTTATATATTAGGAGAATTGTTATTCATGTATATAGGAATATATATATATACACACATATATATACACATCCTACTTCTTGCATAATATACTTGTGTGAATTACATATAGGGATAATGTGTATGTGTGTGCTCATGTGCATGCACTTGTAGTTTACATATATAAATGTCTATCTATATTTATATACATATATACTCAGAGGCATATATGTGTAAATATAATAACATATACACACAGAGATATGTCACATTCTTCCTCCTGATACTCAATTAGGCAGGGAATAGCTTCAGCATTTAATAGGGAAAATTCCAACAGATGTCCAAACACAAAAACCTACTTTCATGTCAATCAAAACCCAAAAGTCACCCTCTGCCATGTGAATTTTAATTCAATCCCACAAGCATTAAGCACCTACTCTGTTCAAGGCACAATGCTAGGTGCCAGCGATACTCAAAAAAAGAAAAAAGAAAAGAAAGAAGAAAATCAGTCCCTGCTCTTAAGAAGCTTATGTTTAAATTGCTCCTTTGGGGATTACAAGTGCACACATAATAAGGAATTATATCTAATAGTACCTTATCACCACTGGAAAAGGAAATGGCAAACCACTCCAGTATCTTTGCCAAGAAAACTTCATGGACAATATGGTCCACGAGGTCAATGAAGATCTAGACATGACTGAATAGTCAAACCACACCCTTATCTGTTTAATATGTCTCTACTGGACTTAAAGGTCCATGAAATCTTAGAACATATCTTAGAGCAGGGAGCTGGGAAGCACAGTGGATAGAGCTCCAGGCCTGGAGTCAGGGAGACCTGAGTTTAAATCCACAAGGCATTTGACCTCTGTTTGCCTCAATTTCTTTAACTGTAAAATAGGAATAATAACAGCAACTACCTCTCAGAGTGGTTATAAGGATGAAATCAAAAAATAACTGTAAAGCACTTAGCACCATGTCTAGCATATAGTAAACCCTATATAAATGTAAGATAAATTTTGTATCTTCCTCAGTGCCTTTTAGCATAGTGATCTGCTATTAATAAATGATTGTGAAATGGAATTCAATTATGTTTCTGTATTTTCACTCTTTTTCAGGAAGAGAGAGGAGGGGTCTACAAGAACCATCATTTCTCCTTGTTTTCGCCAAGAAAAATATTGTTTTTCTCCCATAAGGTTTCAACTTTCCTTAAGACCAAAAGGGTGAAATAAACAGAAAATCCAAAAACAGAATCCATGAGAATCGTTCTGTATTTTAGTTCAGTGGTCAGTAAATAGCAGTTCTGATCCTCTGAATACACACTTGGAAGTCATGTAGTCCAAATAAACATATCTGTGACTATATAATGACTTTTTATCAATGCCACAAGGCATTAACCACCCAAATAATAGGGAGAGGCAGTGTGGTATAGTAGAAAACCCACTGGCCCTGGAGTCAGGGGACCTGGGCTCAAATCTTGACTCTGATACTGCCTGTTGTAACCTTGAGCAAGTCACTTGATCTTTCTAGGCCTCATCTGTCTCATTTGTAAAATGCAGAGGTTGGATTGGATGATGACTAATCTTTTTGGATCCAGATGCATGATCCTATTGAATCAGAAGTCTTGGAGAAGAGTGGAACTCATGCATGAAGTACTCTGCCTATACCCCACCACCACTAAGGTGATTCCTTTGGGCCTTTGTGTTCCTTAGTCACTGACTCCATTCAGCAACCACCTCAACCATCTACCCCTCTGTCAAGGGCTTACCAATGGCCTACTTCAATTCCCTTCTTTTTCCTTTTGCTTCTTTCTGTCTGTTATCTCTACTCCTCAGGTATATGATGTCCCAACTAATCAGCTGAACTTGTTCTAATGTACAAAGGGCTACTCAGAGACCTTCCTCCAGTTCCCCGGTGCACAAATGCATTCTATCAGGGATCTCATGGAGACAATAAATAATTATCAGTTGTTTTGTCTATTGTATTGTATTTATGTGTAATAGCGAAGTAATGCAAATATTTAAACAGAACAGATGAGACTCGCATACTATACTGTAGTTTTTCAAAAAGTAGTATTATAAGAATATGCTCCCTCTAAAAAATAATTCTCCTTTCTCTTAAAAACTTGCTTATGCCTAAACTAACTCTTATAATGAACTTCAAAAACACTTCAGCTAGGTGGCACAATGAATAGAGCTCTGGCCTTGGAGTCAAGAGGATGTGAGTTCAAAGGTGACCTCAGACACATAACACTTACTAGATTACTAGTGATCCTGGGTAAGTCACTTAACCCCATTGCCCAAAAAAAAAAAAAAACCAAAACAAAGGGGGAGGAAAAAAAACGCTTCAGCTGAGGTTTCACTAAATATCTGGCAAACAACTGGAACAGTGAATGTTAGAAATGTGGATACACTAATGCATTGCTGGTAGAGCTGTGAATTGGCACAACTGTTCTGAAAAGCAATCTGGAAAAAAAGTGCCCATGCTCTTTTTTACCCAGAGATTCCATTGTTTGTCCCAATGAGGCCAATGACAAAAAAAAAAAGGACTCACATACACCAAAATATTTAAGCAACACTTTTTGTGATAGCAAAGGGCTGAAAATCAAGTAGATATCCATTGACTGAGGAATGGCTAAAAATCATATCATATCTGAATGTAATGGAACATTATATTTTCTAAGAAAAAATGAATGTCATTGTAGAAAATGTGGTTGGGAATGTTGCTTCTGCATATCACTCATCAAGGTGTGGATAAGTCCCCAAAACCCCTTGATGAGTAGCTGCTGGGGTATTGACAGCTGTAGGCTGTTGACAAGGAAACGTGGGGAGGGGAAGATGTAATTAGGGACAGAGTCTCACATGGGGAAATTAAGTGTTCCAGATAGGCTGTAAACCCTGCATTACCCAGCCAATGGGGACACAGAGGAGGGAACTGTAATTCGGGGCCTAGGAATAAAAAGCTTTGCTCTCCCTTCTGTAAGGGTGTGCCTACACAATGCACACTCTGCCTTGCTAGGCTATTAATTAAAGGTCCCCCCCCCCCCTTCTGGTGTACCAATAGCTTCTTGGAACTTTTGTTGCTAACAAATGGAGGCTTATCCAGGATCCAAACATCCTGAGTAAAGGGCGACTACCGATGAAGGATGGGAAGACATGTTCTGGTGATTTCAATAATCCCATGTATCTTCCATGGGTGTCCCAGCTCATGGACTGTTCAAGATCCTAGGACCAAGTTAATGAGTAAAGCCATTGCTGAACCAGAAACAAAAATGAAAAAAGGAAAATAAGCAAATGGCAACCAGGCAACTCTATGCAAAGACCAAGTTAAGAAAAGAGGACTACTAAGTATTGCCTTGGTGGTTGGGACCAAGGTAAGAAAAGAAGACTATTGAGTACTACTTTGGTGGGGCATCTTACTGGGGTCAGGACACTGAGTAGGTCTTGGACAAATAAGTAAGATGGGAAATAAGAATTCAAAGGTGCCAGGGAAACCAGGGGTAAATAAGGAGACCCCTGTGAACATTCCTCCAGATAGTTCCTTAGGAAGGATGTTGAAATACTGGGAAGGTATGACGGAAAGATAAGAAAAAGATCACAGCTGATACCAGTTAACTGAAGATAGCCTAAAAAGCTAACAAGAAAATTAGATTCATGCACACTTTGTCTTGTCCAGTTTCTGTGTGCGTTTGTTAAAAAAAAAAAAAAAAAAAAAGTTTCACATCTGTGGTGAAAGATTTAAAATAAAAGTCTGTGATTAGAGAGAACATTGGGAAAACTCCCACTTACACTCTCAGTGGGAGATTTTTGGTTTCCAGCACTGGTTAAGTAGGGACACCAGAATAAAGTTAAATGAGTAATGGAATCAAAAAGCAGGGGAAAATTCTGTTAGTGGAAGGTGCAGCAAGCAAGGTTACAGCTCAAGATAGGAAGAGCTGAGAAAGGGAAAAGCTAAGGGTTTGAATTCAGGTTTAATCAGATCTCAAAGCTGTTTGTGAAGGGTATGGGGGAAATACAACTCTCCTGACTTTCAAACTGTTAGGCATGAATTCCCTCCAGATTCCAACAGGTGCAATTAATTATTGGAACTATAGCCTGCCTGGGGGAAATTGACCACACCCTGTCAGCATTGATTCAAATTCCTCAGTTGTCTGAGTCAAACTCTTGGCTAACCCAAGTAATTATAAGTGATTTTAAGCTGTTTGTAAAACTTGTATGCATCAGCCTGAATCTCCCAGGAGGGTGAAACACTTAGAATAGTTTTTATCTGATAAGTCTCATAAAGGAGACTTTTTAGCTTTCTTAAGAAAGTAAGTTATTTAGAGCCAGGAATTGTCACCACATGTCTTCTTAAGGGAAAATATGAATTTGTGGAGAATGTTCCTTTTTAAAGGGGCAAAAGTATTGGATTTAAAAAAAATTTTTAAATGTTCATCATTACCAGATTTGATTTGATTTAAGTTTGTTTATAGATTCAGAGAAAGAGAAAAATGGGTTAATGTTGAGGTTAGAGTTGATTCAGGTGTGAAAGAATTCACTTAAGATGATTTTTTCTCTTAACCAATGTGAGCTCTTTTTCATGAAAGCTTCACTGGTCTCCTTAGCCAGAAAACTAAGATCCTGATATTTGGGAGAGTAATGCTTATATAGAAGTTTCAAAAGCATGATGTAGTTTTAGAAGTTTTTAAGGAGGTTAAAGATTAGACAAGTCAAGGAAGGATTTTAACAGAGTAAGCTGGGATTTCAAAGTACTGGAAAAGCAACATTAATAATCTCTTAACCCTCAGGGCACTGTTTCTTCAGCCTAGGTTTGTTGCATCCTTAGACTGGGCTTAATGGGTGCTTTCTGAGAGACGGAATCAGTCAGCAGCTCAATGAGAGCAGCATCAGAGGTATTAATACTAAAGCAATTACTGTAATGAGTTGTGGGGAAGACCTTGCTATTTTGATCAGATTATGTATGGTTAGAGAAGGATAAATAAGCTTGAGAAATAGAGATGCAAATCTATTTATTAGAGTAGATGTTGCTTGATCAGGAACTAGGACATGTGTAGGAATATATGTAAACTACTTGGGGCTCACTTTAGAGATGTTCCCTAATGTGAGATTATAGTCACACCTGAAACCCTGATGATGGGAATTTGCTATCCAAGATCTTAGGGGCTGTTAATGGACTATTATTCTGAGTAACTCCAGATATGGTTATAAAGGAACTTGAGCTACTGACCCATGATGCCCCAACCCTGTGGGCGGGAGTTGGGTGGAGGGGTGTCTATGAGCTTGCATCTATGAACTGCAGAGGGTGTTCTCATGGGAAGTTCAGGAGAACGACTATTCTCCATTAGCTGAGGTAGGATTCTCCTGACTTAATTTTCCCATTATGACACCTGGCAGACTTTAAGCCTGGCTCAATGCCATTGGCCATTATATAACTTCTGCCTGGAACTGACATGAAGTTAGGGAAGCATTGTTCCCTTTAGTCATGCCCCTATACTTTCATGGTAAATTTCTATAGTCATAAGTTTTATAAGATACATTGATGTGGGAACATCTGAGGTTATCATAATAAGATGCAAGTACAAGTGGGCTATTTGGCCTAGAATTTTAGAATTAAGTGTTATAAGTTAGGATCCTTTAATTCCTCATAACATTATGGGAATAATTAAGCCAAGGGCTTATGAAACTAGGATATTATTCTGTTAGTTAATATCTTATCTGTCTCAGTTTGTTACAATTGGTTAACATTAAAAGAAGAATGGCTTGTGGTCTATATTGTAAATGCCTTAAAAGAAGCATCCATTTTAATTAAGGGGTATTTATTTATACATGACCAGAAGTTGGCTTAGTGGAATATCATCTTCCTGATGGGGGAATATGAATAAGACTAAATATGACAACTGGCCTACGTTCTAATTTTGATCTTGTAATAATAGACATAAGGGCAAGGAAATTTAAAATTGTGTTAAGATCAGTGTCCTACAAAAATGGACACAAAGATCTTGACAAGAAGAAAGTCTGCTGCACACTGCTTGAACAGTACTTGGACCAGAAAACTTTACCGGATGATGTCTAGAACACCAACCAGACAGCTGCATGAAATGCCTTAAATGTACTATTTATTGTTACTTTTTCCTTTTGGATTTGTCAATGAGTTGATAAATTTCTCCCTCCCTTCTCCCCTATTAAGTCCCCAAAAGCCCCTGATGAAATGTTGCCCAATAACATATCCCTGGATGGAACTGGATGGTAAGAATTATAGTTACTTAATGAATTAAGATACAGGTGCAACAGAGTAAGTAAAAGGAAAAGGGGGGGGGTTATAGAAAACGTAGTGGGGAATTTTGCTTCTGCATGTCTGAAGCACCTCATCAGGGTGTGGATAAGTCCCCAAAACTCCTTGATGAGAAGCTGCTAGGGTACTGACAGCTGTAGGCTGTTGACAAGGAGATGTGGGGAGTAGAAGATGTAATCAGGGGCAGAAACTCACTTGGGGAAATTAGGAGCTCCGGATAGGTTGTAAATCCTGCATTACCCAGCCAATGAAGAGGGAACTGCCATTCAGGCCTAGGAATAAAACACTTTGCTCCCTCTTCTGTAAGGTCTGCCCACACATGGGACATCCAGCCTTGCTAGGCCGTTAAGTTGTTTTTGTTTTTTTTTTCTGGTTCACCAACAGCTTCTTGGAACTTTTTAACATGAATACAGAGAAGCCTGGAAAGGCTTATTTGAACTGATACAAAGTAAAGTAAGCAAAACTAGAAAACTGTATAACAGTGGCTACAGCATTATAAAGGGAAGAAACCACAGAACGATAGAACTTAAATGATTCAGGCTTATAATGATCCCTAAAAGAATATAATTGGCTCCAAGGAAGAGAGAGGAGAAGAATTTCTCCCTATATACACACTCCTTTGAAGAAGTAGGATAACAGGGGTGTGGTACACTGCGTACAATGTCAGATAGTTTTTGCTGAACTTTTTTTCTTGCTTTCTTCCTTCACACTTTATTATAAGACATCAGCCTTCCCTCATGCAAATCCAATTCAATTGCAAGTCATGTCATCTTCCTGATGCCATGGCCTTCTTCAAGAATGAAGGACTAACCACATAACTATAAGCTATGACTCTCTAGAAGGGGTGAAAGAGGAATACAGTGAGAAATATTAGTAATATAAAAATAAATATCAATAAATTTATATAAAACTTTTATATTAAAGTTTCTCACATTCCAGTACAAAGAAAATTTCTCATCTACAAGTCCAATACAAAGTATATAAAGGTTTTACATGGTTAATATGACTATAAATAAACATTTGGGGTATAGGGAGCTCCCAAAGAAGAAATTCTTCTACCAGTACAGATCAGTACCTGCTCCGAAACTTAAGAATCTTGAATGCTAATTGATGCCTAGGAGCACTGAACACTTAAGTCTTGCCCATGGTTACCCAACCATTATATAAATGTCAGTGATGACACTCGATTCCAGTAGTTCCTAACTCTGAGACCAGCTCTCTAATGACTGATCTAATGCTTTTCATTACCATACAGAAAATGCAATTATCTATTTGCCTCTCTCTGCAGCCATAACCTCCCTGCCTATTAAACATTTCAAAGTGAAAGTCCTATAAACATCTATAACTGAACCTGTCTAAAATTGAACTCATCTTTTCCCCAAAACCTTTCCCATCACCTTCAAATTTCCCTATTCCTACTGAGGGTTCTACAACCCATTCAATCCCCTCCCTCCAATAAGTTCACAAATTGGTGTTATCTTCAACTTCCCCCTCCTTCTCCAATCTGTTTCCAAGGCAATATCTTTCCAATATGCCTACTTATCTCCTTTGATACTGCCACCACCTTGCTGCAGGCCCTCATTTCTTCATGGATGGTCTGTCTGTTACAAATCTCTCCTACTCCAGTCCATCCTCCATTCAGCTGCCAAAATGATTTTCCCAAAGTGCAGGTCTAAATATGTCACCCTCCTCATTCAACTCCAGTAGACTGCTATCACCTACAGGATCAAACATAAAATCCTATTTGCTATTCCAAGTCCATCATAAGCTAACTCATCTCCCCATCTTTTCGGTCTTCTTATACTTTATACCACCCCCCCAACCACATGTCTGTCAATCCAGTGACACTGGCCTTCTTAATGGTCCTCAAACAAGATGCTCCATCTCTCAGCTTCAAACATTTTCACTGGCTCTCCCCCACACCAGTAATGCCCTACCTCATGGCCTCCTGGCTTCCTTCAAGTCTAAGATGCTATCTTCTATGGGAAGCCTTTCTTAATTTCTTTTAATTCTAGTGCCTTCACTCTGTTGATTATTTCCTATTTATCATATCTATGTAAATGTGTTTATGTGTGTATAGATAGATATGTATTGCCTCTTTGTAGTCATTTGCATGTTATCTCCCCCATTAGATTGTCATGGCAGGGACTGTCTTGGCTTTTTTTTTTTTCTTTTTTAATCCCTAGGGCAGCCAGGTAGCACAGTGTGTAGGAGGCTGAGCCTGGAGTCAGGAAGACCTGAGGTCAAATCCAGTTTGACACTTTCTAGCTGTGTAACCTGGGCAAGTCACTTAATCCTGTTTGCCTCAGTTCCTTATCTGTAAAATGAGAAGGAAATGACAAACCACTCTAGCATCTTTACCAAGAAAAACCCTAAATGGGGTCACAAATTGTTGGGCACAACTCAACAACTCAGCACAGTGCCTGGCACATAGTAGACACTTCATAAATTCTTATTGATTGACTAGGAACTATCATCATTTCTTATCACTTTATTTTGTTTTAAAAAATATTGTTCAAAAAATAAAAGCCAAAAATCTCACTCAAGTTTCACACAACATTTCAAATGATAGTGAAATAATATCTTGGTTACTATTTTTGTTGCCTTGAGAAAGTTACTAAATCTCTATGGACCTCCGTTTCTTCAACTATAAAATTAGGGGGTTGTAGCAGATGACCTAGAAGGTTCCTACCAGATCTCAATTACACATTAGATATAATGTGACAGAAAGAGACAGAAAGACAGAATTATCTGCTTTACTAATCTCCATTTTCAGATAATAAATGAAATGCCATCAAATTTGTTCACATGATGCTTAACAAACAGATGAAAACTGAAAATGTGAATGAATTCATAGATGAAAAAGCATATGTTAAGTGCTTACTATGTATGTGCCAAGTGCTATGCTAAGCACTAAGGCTACAAATAGAAAAAGCAAGATGATCCCTGCCCTCAAAGAGCTAACACTCTAACTGGGGCAGAGACAATGTATAAATAAATGAAAGTCCAACTTCAAAGCAGATGGAAAGGCTCTGGAAATCCTAAGAATTCAAGGCCCAGAGCTTCTTGGGTTACTTAAGAGATCGGATGACAGTACCAACAGACTGCAGAGCATAGAGGTGGGGCAGATGGTAGGCCTAGTGGTCCTTCATCGCACTGAAAGGAATAAGATTATGTGCTCCCATCTCGTCAAGCAGCTCAGGTGGAGGAAAGCCAGGAGAGGGATAGAGACAGCACCCCCAGTGATGGTGAGTCATCCATCTATCCACAGCCACAGATGCATTCTGAGGCAGCCCAGAGTCAGAGAAGTTGGAGAGAGAAGGCCAAGGAAGACAGGTACATCTTCAAACCACCCAATTGTCCCAGACTATGACCACCAATCAGTCGGCTATTTCCACATGCCAGGTTGTTTGGCATAATGTAAATAAAATAACTGCACAATTAGACTACATCTGTTTTCATCTAGCCGTTATTATGTAAACACAACTATAGTAGCAATAATAATACAGTAGAGTCATTATCCTCAGGATATGGTAAAATCTGGGTGATCTCTTTAGGCCCTATTTGGGGAGGGAGGTAGGATGCAATTCTTTAGATACTCTATAGTGACTTGAGAAGAAGGCAAGAAGCTAAGTACCAGTCAGAAGGGAATAAGATAGGTAGCTAAAGTAGGACATATGAATAAAATGGAGTACTACTACGCTTACGGCTATATGGTGCAGTGGATAGAGTACTGGACCTGGAGTCAGGAAGTCCTGAGTTCAAATCTAGCCTCAGACACTCACTAGTTGTGTGACCTTGGGCATGTTACTCAACCTCCATTTGACTCAGTTTCTTCAGCTGTAAAATAGGGATAATACCAGCACCTACCTTCCAAGGTTTGTAGTAAGAATCAAATGAGATAATATTTGTAAAGCATTTAGCACAGTGCTCCTTTGCATGTAGCGGGCACTATATAAATGTTTATTCCTTTCCCTTCCCCTATAAGAAATGCTGCAAGGGGCAATGTTAGGGAAACCGAGGAGGACTTGCATAAACTGACACAGAGTGAAGTGAGCAGAACCAGAAAAACAATTTATACTATTAACAACAACAATGCAAAAACTGACAACTTCAAAAGACTTCACAGCACAATGACAAGCATAGGGACCAATGAGGCATGATTCCAAATGGCCAAAGATAAAGAATGCTACCAGATTAATATGCACAATGAGACTCACCTTCTTGGACACGACCAACATGGGAACTGGTTTTGCTTGACTATGGATATTTGTTACAAGGATTTTATTTTTCTTTTTTTTTCAGGGGGTCAAGGTAGGAATGGGAGGGAAAGAAAATCAATTGAGATAGATAATTTTTTTAAAGAAACCTGTAGCTAAAAACTCTAGAACTTGTTACAGTGCTGAGCAGAAAGTGTTTCATGTATATTATTTTAAAGGCTCAACTATTTACAAAATATACTTAAGGCTCTTGTGCATGCATAAAATCAGCCCATCTCCCCACCTACAGTTCTTTCCTCCAAACTCCAAGTAAAATCAGGTCAAGACTCTCCCTCTTCCACAAATGCTCATCAGACTTTAGGTTACCTTTTCATGAACTCTTGAGTTCCTTCAAGGCAGTCTGTAAGATTTATTTTAACCTTACTTCACATGTACAAAACTGATGGTGTAACACAGTGTAACTTGCTCAAGGCTGATAACGTCCCCAAGGAATGGTACTGAATACAGTACACAGCTTTGACACCGCTTACAACTTTAGTTTTTCCAGAACTGCAAAGTTTGAGATTGACCATTCTGTTCCCTCCAGTCTGCTAAATACATTGCACCCAAGTTCTTTTTAAGAAATCGCTTCCATATTTTAATTCAGCTAAGGATAAGTTTGTGGTAAGAAGGCACTTGACCGCAAACAACCAAAAGAAGCCAAGAATAACTGGGTGTCTCTAGGGATAACCAAGGGCAGCCTCATACTCTTGTACATCTATGCTAACTACTGAATCTTACAATAGTTCTCTTCCTATTTAAAGGTTTATTTCCCCTTATGCCACCTTCCACAGAAATCCCCTTGAGAACAAAATATTTGGCATGCCAAAAACTAGACTACAATAGGACAGGAAATATGTGAAAGCTTAGTACTGACAGTACAATTGTCTAGCTAAAACCCAGAAATGCTACAGAAATCAATAAATATTTATTAAGCAACTACTATGTGCTGGGCATTGTGCTAAGTCCTAGAGAAAGAAAATAAAATGTACTATCACAACAATAAGCATAGAATTCTGCAGGTTACTATCTACATCAAAATAAAAGAAAAATCTATTTTCCTTTCTTTACAGCTGAACTTGTCTTGAATTTAAAAAAAAATCACAAGGGTGCACTGACACAAGAAAGAAAAGTGCCAAGAAATGCAGCATTCTAAAGTACAAAAGAAAGTACTTTACCTAATTACAAATACGTTCTCTTCTTTCATTTCACACATCTTGTCTGGGGTCAACTATCAATGGCTAACTCTGATACAAAGAAAAGAATAAAAACCCCCAGGTTTAGTCAATTCATTCCCTAAATTCACACTTCTATTCAGCAACTGGCTAAAAAATCACTGCAACTATTAATAAGGAGGTTTATCCTTTCACCCCATGATTTCTGTGAACTCTTCCCAGGACAGCTATTTGAATAGTCATCAGTGAAGCCACGTCTCATTAGCTGTGATTCCAGCAAGGCAAGGATATGCTAAAAGTCTGATCTGATCAATTTGAATGAAGCACTAGGATTAGGTAAAAGGCTTATAATCCTTTAAAATATCCCAGGTCTTGCCCAAAATATATTGGTATGACAATCCTAACAACTCAAGGCAAAAACATTGCTATGACATATTTGTAATGAATAAATGAAAAGCAATGTGCTTTTTGCTGTAATCTCCTTTGAAGGAGGCATTCAATTATTAAAGATGTTTCCAGTGTGCACATCAGTCAAGCCATCCCCAGAAGGAATACTAGGGTTTTTTTTCACACAAATATCCAGAAAATCTATACTTGGCTGATTACCTGTAAGGAAGTCAAAAGGACAGTCTTTTCACTATGGGATGCATGACCACAGTAGAAGAACAAAACTTCGTATGGCCAAAGTGAAGGACAGAAGCCAAAAGAAGAATTATAGGTAAGAAAAAATATTGAGAAGGAGCCTAATTTTCTTCATTCAAATTCCTTTGGTGAGGATCACACAGACTATGATTTATTAAGGAGAATGGGACTTGTGCTATAGCCATCCCCCTGAATCCAACTAGTTTACTTGTAGAAGCAGGAGCTTTATTTATATTTTGCCATTTATAAAATGATATCAGTTTCATTGTCCATTATCATCATTCCAGCAACTCCAAATAGCAACCTTCTCCCTTCTTTGACCCTTCTCTTTCTTTCAATATAACTATTTTAAAGCACTTTTTGGTTGCTTTAGCATTCATTACCAGCCCTGGGTCCTCCAATTCCAAATGCAATCCAATTTTTTCCACTATATAAGATACAGTAGGACTGACAGACAACAAGTTGCCTCCTAAGGTCATATACTATGAATTTTTATATCAAGTCTCTGTCAATATGTCAAAGATCTGTGATGTCATCATTGTAGAAACTCCTTCCCCTAATAAAGATCACAAAGCTGAGAGATTAAGTGACTTGTCTAAGGTCACAAAACTAGCTACTAAGTGTCCAAGGAAAGACTCAAATGCAAGTCTACATCTAGAACTCTATCCACTATTCCATACTGCTCTCATGATCTATATAGGAATAAGAAGTATATACAGATAACAGATATAGACATATACACTCATATTACATGTATATATGTGCATAATATTCATTTAAATTGAATTCAACAAACATTTCTTAAATACCTGTTATATGCAAGATACTATGCTACGTGCAGGGAATATAAAGATGAAAGATAATGGAACTTCTTCCCTCAAAGAGCTTATACTCTAACAGGGATAGCATGGACAAATAAAGAAGTTAGAATGTAATAGTGGCAAAAAAAAGATAAAAAAATGAAAATCAGAGGTTGTAGAGATTTTCAGCTAGGGAATTTAGAGCTGGAAGGAATTCTTAGAGGTAGGTAAATACAATCCATTGCTCTCATCTTACAGATAAATAAACTGAGGCCCAGGAAACAAATGACTCATTCTAAGTCATACAATGCTCACCCAAACTAGGTCTAGACAAGAAGAAAGTAAAAGTTCATATCAAGTGATGATAGTTGCAGAAAAATGCATTTTGTTCACTGAGAATAATCTGTTTGGGCACACAAAAATAAGGAGAGTGCGTGTTGACGTTTTAAAATAGCCACTAACCCAGTTTGGAGATAATACCATACAATGGAAAGAACACTAACTCTGAAGTCAGAGAACCTGAATTCAAATCCCGCCTATGATCTTTGTGACCTTGAGTAAGTAATTTAACTTTTCTGGGTCTCAATTTCCTCACCTGTAAAATAAGAGGATTGGAATGCATGGCTTCTGGAGTCCTCTGCAGGTGTAGATCTGTGCTCCTATAATTCTACGAATGTGTGTATAAAGGGTTATAGCATCAAATTAAGCTAGAAAGGTGTGCCAGAGCCCTGTCGAGGGTTTGCAATGCCCAGTTAAGGAATCTCTATTTTACTCTACAGGAGACTGGAAGATACAGAGTTTGACGACAGGAGCAATATTAGATTACCTGGACAGCTGTGTGAGGACAAATTAAAGAGGGGAGTCACTGGAGCCACAGCAATTAGTTAGGAGACTATTAAAATAGCCCAGATGGGTGAGAGTTGATGAAGGTCTGGTGTTAGTGCAAAGGACCAGATGGATTGTGAGAGAGATTGCAGTGGTAGAATTAACAAGACTTTACAGCTGATTGGATATGCAGGACAAGGAAGAGTGAAAAATTACTCTAAGGTTTCAAGCCTGGGTGGCTGGAAGGATGGTGATACCATAAGCAGAGGCAGGGAAGTTATTTTAGTAATATAGCTGAGACTTTAAGGTAAGAAGACACAGATATCATTTTCTTAATCTGATGCAATGGACAAATCATTGAACTGGGAGTGCTTAACTTACCCATGAGTTTGAAACTGGGTTCTGCCTCTAACTACGTGATGCTTTGCAAGCCTCTTCAACTCACTGTCCTCATCTGTAAACTGTTGACCTCTGCAATCCCTTCCAACTCTAAATATATGATATCCCCATATTACAGATAGGCAACTAAGACATAGCCAATCAAATGACCTCCCAAGTTCACAGAGTTAGTGACCAAGTCAGAATGAGAATTTAAGCTTCAGAGATGCTAGTCTTCCTACTTGTCTGAGCACTTCAAGGATCCGTGATTTGATCAGTGTAAGTGCTCCCTCACCTGACACTAATCACAATCTTTTTGAGAGGTTAAGGCAGAAAAGAAAACCATCACCTGGTGGACCGCCTTCTGGCAATGAGCCCCACTGCACCTAATTAGGCCGGTACTATAATACAGGGCATTTCCAGACCCATATCTGCATCCCTTACATACTGGCAGGGTTTTCCAGAGCTTGGACTCTACTGGCATTGCCCTTAACAAGCCAGAGTCACTTCCACACTGATGTGAAGCACAAGGTACGGTTTAGCAAAAAAAAAGTCATTTCATTACACAAAAGTCAATGAATATAGTTTCATGTGGTTACAGATGAATTAGTCTCTAAAACCAATCATCTTGAGAGCTAGCCAGTTTGACAAGCATAACATTCTATCATCCTTAAGATGCAAACATTGAGTCACAGGACCTTTCTACACTAAATTTTTTGTAGAACTAAAGGACTAAAATACTACCTTGTAGGATTAAAAAACTACCTTGAACAGGGAATGATCATATGAATAGCTTACATTTCTAAAATTCTTTATGGTTACCATGTGTGTATATGTGCGTGTAAATACACACACACACACACATACACCTATTTGTTCTTATAACAACCCTATGCAGTAGTTTAGGACAGATATTATCATCCCCCCTTTCAAGTAAGGAAACTGAAGTTTAAAGAAGTTAACTCACTTGCGCAAGGTCACGAAGTTGAGTGAATTGTAGAAAAAGTAAATTTAAGTTTAATGTTCTTTCCAAAATACTATGCTGCCCAGTGAAGTCTAGATACAAGATCTAAAGAAAGTTGTTATCCATGTAGCAAAAAGGACTATCCTAGCTTTTCCTTTTAACTCATAATTCTAGAAAATTCTGTTACTTTATTTCTAATTCAATATCTCCCAAAACACACATATAGCCTAATTTCCCCAAATAAGACAGGATTTTCAGTAAAAAAAAAAACAAAACTATTTCAGAATACAAAATTCCTAATGCAAAAAAAATCTAATAAAAGTGATCTTAAAATGAAATAAGGCTACATTTTTTATCTAAAAAGAAGGGGAAAGTAGCTAATAATTTAATGAAAGCTGAGAGAGGAAGGAAAGGGCTGCCTGGTGGCAGTATAGTTATTGGCTATAAAGACAGCCCAACAAGATTTATGTTAATTACATCATCATGCCACAGTTCATTAACAGCCACATTTTCAAAGAAAGACACATCACTGCAAGGGCTATAAATCCGGAAGATTTTTTTATATGTATATACTTTATGAAAATATATATACTTTTTCTTCCTTGTTACTGAAGATATTAATATCACATTTCAGTCCAAGCTAGTTTACTTATATGTCATTATGGTATAACAAAAGAGAATATTTAACTAGGCTAAAGGAGAAATTATCACGATGAAGATGGTGATGATGCTTCACTAGAGTACAACAAGCGTGGATTCACTATCCTTTACCCCAAGCTGTTCATTGGCCTAATGATGTTCACTGCACAGGAACAGCAATGATAATGTAAAATAGATGACTATATTTTCAGTTTCATAGTATCTGAGTATTTAGAACTAGAAAGAATATGAGAGGTCATTTAGTCCAACCTTGCCATCTTCAGATGAGGAGATGTCCATTATGTACCACTTTATTAAATCAGGCTTTTCAAAATAATTTAAATAACAAGACAGTATGTGAGGAAAAACATGATTTTTTTTCTTTAAAATAATAGCAGTTCTTGACCTGGGGACTGTGAACTTGTTTATTTTAATACTTTGACAACTATATTTCAATATAATTTGTACCTTTATAATCTTATGTATTTTAATTTTTACACTTGAAAACACTATTCTGAGAAGAGGTCCCATGGGTCCAGACTGCCAAAAAGCACCATGACACATGCCAAAAAAAATGGTCAAAACTACATGTTTTTAAAAGAAAGGGAAATTCAGCTATCATAATTTTTTCCCTGATTCTCCATTATCAAAGAAAAAATTACAAGCTATAATGTTCTCAGTGTGTTGTCATCAGCTCTTCTGCTCTATACTCTCTGCTTCGATTATCACCTCTATGCGGATGATTACTACATACATATATCCAGCCCAAACATTTCTCCTGAGTACCAGTCTCACATCTGGGCAGAAAGATAACTAGTGCAATTCTGGATAAGGTGAGTATGAAAGGCTGGTTGAACTTCTAGATAGTGATTAATCCATTCCTAATGAAACACAATCATACAGTAAAAGACACCTCCACCTGGATTTCCCACTAGCCTCTCTAACTCAATGTGTCTAAAATAAAACTAATCATCTTCTTGCCCAAATAAGTCCCCTCTCCTCCTGCCTTTCCTCTTTCTGTCAAAGGTACCACCATTATTCCAGAAGCCTGTCCTCAAAACTTTGTAGTCATCTTCTACTGTTTCTTCTTTGCATTTGATATTTCAAGCACCTGCACAATTTCTCTCGAATTAGGACCCTCTTCTCCATTTCCATGGCCATGGCTCCAGTCCAAATATTTATTGCCTCTTGCCTAAACTCTTGTAATATCCTCCTAAATAAAGTCTGACTAACAAACTAAAGCCTCTTCTAATTATGGAGATTCTTCTAATCTCCCTCTGCCACCACTGTTTTTTCTGAGGTTTTTTTAAGGCTCACTCCATCCATCTATATTCTACTCCATGCAGATCACAGTTGAGGGTATATGTTGAAAATGACTATCATCACACACATTTCCATGGAAACTAAAATCATCTCTCACTCAAGCTAGATATGATTTTTAAAATAAGCTTCAATTTTTCATTATTTTAATGTGCTTTTTCTAAAGAAAATAAGGAAACTAACTACAAAAGGGTCTTGCAAGCACCAAATATACAAAAGTGTGGTTATAGTCTGAAAAGTGACCCTGTAAAAACAGCATTGACATATTTACTCCTATTCGAAAAATTTTCATGTCACATTCTCTCAGTTTACAAGCAAATGCTGATCTTTCTGACAGTTCCTTTCAGAAAGCCCTGTAGGTCATGTGATAAGTTTACCCTCATCATTGACCCATCACCCAAAAGGTCCATAACAGAAGGCAGTCATGAATTCTTGTTGATGACACACAAGGGAGTCAACAACTGACATTACCTTATCATTAGTTCTGGATGTGACTCAGTAAGAATGAGTATATCAGAACAGGAGTCTATGAACATAGCTATCAGCACAGCAAGTCCAACAAAAAGGCCTGGAATGAACTCTTCCCCCTCCATTTTCACCTATTGACATCATCCTTCAAAGCCTATCTCAGATGCCACCTCTTTTTTTTTTTTTTAAAGGAATTGGGGTTAAGTGACTTGCCTAAGATCACACAGCCAGTAAGTGTCAAGTGTTTGGTCTGAGGCTGCATTTGAACTCAGATCCTCCTGACTTCAGGGCTGGTGCTCTATCCACTGCGCCACCTAGCTGCCCCCAGATGCCACCTCTTTTATGAAACTTCCCTGATTCCCCCAGCTAGAAGTGATTCCTCAGCCCTTTAGTTCTTGGACTACTGTTTGACCTCTTCTATACACTTAAAATTTTCTAACTTGCATTAGAATTATCTATTTAAGTCTCAACACTTTATTAGATGATAAAGTGGAGATTGAATATAATGTTTTCCATCTTTGACTCTCCAGAGATTACCACAGTACCTTGCATATAGTAAGTACTTAATAATTGTTTGTTAAATAGAATTATGCTATATATGTAGTACAACTGCATCTATGCCTCAGTTAATAAATATTAAGCATCTATAATTTGCCTGGCACTGTGCTAAGCACTGGAGATACAAATAAGAAAAAGAGACTGCTGAAGTGAAGCTAAAGGAGAACGCAGCTATTTAGAAGGTTATGAGCCCTCCATAAAGGAAGGCTTGGAAGGAGTTTGATGCTTCACCCTCCAGCCCTCCAGTCAGAGGCAACAAAGCGTGAGTTGAGAAGGCGTTGACTATCAACAGCGAATCAATGTGTGGTGAGGAGATTTCAGGCGGTCAGTTTATGAAGTTTGGCTTCAGGTGGAGAGGCCAGCGGCAACACGTTAGGATAGGGAATGTGTTCCATAAAGCCAAATAGAGTTGCTGATGGAAAATGGAGTTAGCAGTACAAAAATATCTTCCCTGTCTCCCTGCTTCAGCACCTTAGAACTACTCCTTTAGATTAAGGGAATGACTCTAGAAGTTCCTGTTAAAATGCACCTATGACCTTCGAGGATAACATATTAACCATTAGGATGGGTTAGTTTTTCAGATTAGCTTGCTGTTACCAGTAACTGCAACTTATATTTATATTACATTTTACAAAGTACCTTCCTTACTACAACCCTATTAGGTAATACATATATATATATATTTTTTTTTTATTTCCATTTTGCAGATAAGGAAAACAAATCCAGAGGGATCATGGCTAGTAAAGCGACATCTGGGACACAAACTCAGGTCTTCTAACTCCCAAGTCTAATAAATCTCAGCATACCATATTACCTCACAGAACAAGGGCTCTGGAATTGTGGTACATAGGATAAGTAAATTTGGTAGGGGGGATTAGAAAGAGGTGAGAAAGGACAATAGTATGAGATTTTATTCTTGGAAGTCCCAGGCAGTTGGTCAAACCTGGGGTGGAAGGAGAGAGGGAGAGGGAGAGCTTTTTACTTCTACTGCCTTTGATTCTCAGATCATGATGATATCAAGATAACTCAGGCCTAGGGAATCTCAAAGCAAGGAAGGGACTGTGAAAAACAAATCCTCCCTTCAACATTTTGTTCAAGGCAGATGTTAGAAAGAAAGAAAGGCAGTAATGAGATAAGAGGCAGTTGGGAGTGGCTACAGGACTGAGTGCTAACCTGGAGTCAGGTACAGATGACTACCAGTTTTACACACCTGGATGTTCCACAACTATCTCAGATTCAACAAAGGATCATAAATTTAGAGCTAGCTGGAAGAAACCTCAGAGTCCCATTTCTCAATTTACAGATAAAGAAACTGAATCCTATGGAGCTCAATTAACATCTATAGTCACACAGCTAGTAAAAGTCAGAATTTCAAGTCATCCTGTGATTGGAGTCAATACTCTTTCTGCTACACCATGTTGCCTCTCATTATTTCACCTACAACTCTTTCAAACCTCAAGATGGTGGTTTTCTCTACCCACAATCCTTCTAATCACTAAGGTTCATAATCTCAGAGTAATCCTTGGCCCTTTCACCTCTCCATCACCTTCTTCCATATATAGTCAGTTGACACATTAGTCAATTTTATCTCTACAATATCTCTTACATTTAAACATCCTCTTTTCTCTACTCATGCAGCCATCATCCTAGTTTAGACCATCTCTTTCTTATGTCTGAATTACTAAAATAGCCTCCTAATTAGTCTCCCTAATTCTAGTTCCTCCACTCACCAATCCACCTTACCCACAGCCACCAATATAATCTTACTACAGCACAGGCCTGATCATGTTACTCCAATGATCAAATAACTTCATCACTTATAGGATAAAATTAATACAAAGTCCTTAGTCTAGCACTTAAGTCTCTTCACAATCTGAATCCCACCTATATTCCCAGCTTATTTCATATTTCTTATGCTCATGGATTCTACATTCCAGCAAAATCTGCCAACTAGCTGCTCCCCCAAATCTAACACTGCTTGTCTCTGTGGCATCAGGTAGGCTGTCCCTTTGGTCTTTACGTACTTCTGCTTCTCAGAATCCTTTTACTCCTTCAAAGCTCAGCTCAGATGCCACCTTCTCTTCCTCAACACATTTCAATTGTTAATTCGCTCTCTTCCTCCTCAGTTTTCCTATTACTATACTTATTTGTACACATGTATCTTCCCAGCTAGATGGCACAGCGGATAGAGTTCTGGGCCTGGATTCAGATGGACTCATCTTCCAAAGTTCAAATCTGGTCTCAGATGCTTATTAGCTGTGTAACTCTGGGTAAGCTACTTTAACGCTATTTGCCTCAGTTCCTCATCTATAAAAATGAGCTAGAGAAGGAAATGACAAACCACTCCAGTATCTCTGCCTAGAAAACCCCAAATAGGGTCACAGAGTCAGACACAACTGAAACAACACAACAACAACAATCTTCTCAGTGTAACACAAGCTCTCTAAGGCCAGAAAGTATTTTTCTATGTGTTTGTATCATCTTTTTATTGTACTATTATATGGAAATGCTTGTTTTATTCCATAAATTAAAAATAAAATAAATATTTGTTTGTATCCCCAGCACCTATCACAATGCCTTGAATAGTAAATACTTGACTTAATGCTTATTACATTTAATGGACTCATGGACAATGCAAAGCAGCCAGAGGTTTGCTCCTTTATTTGAGTAATCCATCCATCTCTGGAGCAGTAATCATTGTTGTTTCCAAGAGGGAAGGAATACTTAGGGAACTATGGTCATGGAAGAAGCTGCCTTTGAGCTTAATCTTGAAGGGACACATAGGGCAGCCTCTTTGAAAGCTGATTGTCATTTCTACACCAGCATGTGTCATCCCCTACTCACCAAGGAGCTTCTAGACTGGCTAGAAATTTGAGGATGAAGCAGAGAACCTGCTGTGCTCAATGATGGGGCAAGCAGTGTTAAGGAGTTCTAAGTGAGGGACTCGAAATAGTATCTCTCCATTTGGGATCAAAGTTGCAGAGAGGTATGTTTCAGTTCTAAGTAAGGAATGCTTATTAGCATCTAGAGGCAACTAAAAGTGGAATGGGTTAGTAGTAGTGAGTTACTCCTCAATCAATGTCTCAGCAAATACTGGATAACTATTTGTTTGGCATGTTACAGAGGAGATTCTTGGTCAAATATAGATCTGACTTGATGATTCAGACATTTTATGAGAGGGGTGGTGATAAAAGACATAACCAATGACAAATCTAGAGACAGGACATTTTTCAGCCAGTTAAATTCATTCTGTTACTAGGATAGTATAACTACAGCTTGTTTAAATGTTATTTGTACTGTACTATACATGTAGTAAATGATGTAAATACAGATTGGGTACTATGATTTCTATGGATCATATCGTCATTAAGCACCCATACCATTATCAAAAGGCATTTCTCAACTGTCTAAATTGCACGTGATGTTGCAAGATGTTATACAAGAACTCTAGAGAAAATAAACATATCCCAGTTCCCATTATCTGACTACTCACAATGCAATTAATAGACCAAACATTTAAAGCCATAGAACAATTAATATGATTGTACATGTATAACCCACATCAGATTGCTTGCTGTCTTGGAGAGGGGGAGGGGAGGAAGGGAGGGAGAAAAATTTGGAGCTCAAAATCTTATAAAAATGAATGTTGAAAACTAGCTTTACATGTAATTGGGGAAAAAATAAAATACTCTTAAGTGGGGGGAAAGCCATAGAACAACAGAAAATAACATTCAACCTACTGGCATCATCTAGGCCACTCTCTATCGTGTACTTTTAGCTGCCAAGCCAGTATGGTGATGAATCCAAAATGTACTACTTGTTTTGGGTTTTTTTTTGTAGGTGTTTATTTGTCTGTGTTCCTGAAATGGTAGTTCCTCCTGTCTGATTCTTATTTACAAGCAACAGCCTGCCTAAAGTAAACTGAACAGGCACTTTTCATGCCTCCTCTGTTGTAAGACAGCACTTTATAAACAGAGCAGATCAGCACATAACTAGTCAATAACACACTACAATTATAGTCATTGGCTAGCCTGGCATTTGTTCAACTGGGAATGCCAAAGTAGATTAGGAGGTTTACGTTTAAAAGAAAGCAGTACCTCGTGCCTGCAAAACTTGAACTTTTCCCATTAGAAAGGTTTCCATCTAAGCAAGTCTGGAATCAAAGAACCCACAAACTCAATATTCCCACAGCCATGGGGTGGCAGTGGACCCAAGAAAATTAGCCAAAAGACATGATTCTCTCCACAAACTTTCCCAAAGGGCTTCTATGAATGTCTCCTTTGCTGCCATCACATTCTACCAATCACAATTCTATCTGTGTCATATTTACTTGTGCAGTGGTCATATTCCCTCTATTAACTCCTTGAAGTCATTTTTTTTTTCATTTTTGTTATATCCTAGACCTAGCAGAGTGCCTTGGACATAATGGGAAAACATAATAAAATTTTGTTTGAATTAATTGAAATCCTCTAAAGCTGAGAGAAGAAGCATGTACATATTAAGGTATATCAACTTCTTCCTTGGCCACTCAAATCAGAACATAGGACAACCTGATGACAACTGAACTTCAAACGGGCAAGTGTATTCCAGTTCAAGTTTTTGCCACTCTGACTTCCCTATCAAAGAACCATGTAGATAGGCTTCTCAGTCAGCAGCACGTGGGTTCATTAGGTAACACAGATGAAAATGCTTAAATCTAAACATATGTACCTACTTCATCATAGGTGGACTCAAACTATAGAACTAATCATTAAGGAAAGGAGGGAGGTAGAATGATATCTCCACCCCATCTTTTGCTTTTCTTCCCCTTGAAGGCAGCTGGTAGTAGAATGAATAGAGCTCTGGGCCTGGAGTCAGGAAGACCTAAGTTCAAATCCAGTCTCAGACTCTTGGGTAACCCTGGGAAAGTTATTTAACCTCTATTTGCCTCAGTTTTCTCAACTGTAAAATGGGGATAACAATAGCACCCACATTGCAGGGATGTTGTGAGGATCAAATGAGATAATATTTGCAAAAAGTACTTAGCACAGTGCCTGGCACAGTGGGTGCTATATAAATGCTTATTGTCTTCCCCTCCCCTAATTCCCATTTAAAATCCTTCACAACATGGCTCCAATCTATCTTCACAGACTGCTTCCACAGTACTCCTTCTCTATGTTCCAGCAAGACTAGCCTACTTGGTATATTCCATAGATAACGTGAGTTCTCCCAACTTCATTCTTTTGCACAGGCTATCTCCCCCACCCCTGCCCCCAAGAATGCTCTCTTCAATGTTAAGCACAAGTAACACACCACCTTTCCTGATCTCCCCCTTGTTGGTTCTCTCCTCTCCTCTCCCCAACCTGGCAATATTACTTTGTATTTACTTTATATGTGTTTTATATTTATTTCTCCCAAGTGTAAGCACGATGTAAAATCCTTGAGGGTTGTATGAGCTACTGTATGATTTTGTCCTTGTAGCTTCAGTACCTAGGACAGTGACTGGCACATTGTTGGGGGATAAGAATAGTATTTAAGGGTCCAGCATCTGAATTTTCTTTTTTTTTTCTTTCTTTTCTTTTTTTTTCTTTTTTTCTTTCTTTCTTTCTTTCTTTCTTTTTTTTTGGGGGGGGGGGGGCTAGGCAACAGGGTTAAGTGACTTGCCCAGGGTCACACAGCAAGCAAGTGTCAAGTGTCTGAGGCCAGATTTGAACTCAGGTCCTCCTGACTCCAGAGTCAGTGCTCTATCCACTGCGTCACCTAGCTGCCCTACCAGCATCTGAATTTTCACTGGTACAGGGAATCCAAGGGATGAAGCATCCTTCGCCAATGCAGATGAGCACCTGCTCTTTAACTTGAGTCATAAAGCATTGCCTGGGGTACTGAAAGGTTAAATGAACTGCTCATAGTCACCCAACCAATACATATGAGGGATAGGCTGTTTTTTCTTGACTGCTAAGGTCAGTTTTCTATCTACTAAAGCACACTGTCTTCTCTGTGCCTAGATATTCAACAAATTTTTCTTGAATTGAATTGAGCTACAAGGATACCAAGAAGCAGTGACAGACAATAGCACTGGTACCAACATTAGACCATCTCTCTACTCCAAAACTGCCTGTACGACACAACTTGAAGCCAGTAAAAGTAGAATTTTTTGGCTGGTGTTTCATTCAGTTCATTCATTCATTCATACCCATTCCACAAAAACATCTAACCACCTAATATATACAGAGTACTGTGCTAGATTCTCAAAAAGATAGACAGATTGTAATAGCTAGCAGAAGGCATGATCTTAGGCAACTCAGTCTAGTAAGGAAGACATAGGAACTATAACACATAACATTACGTTATTTTGAGGCAGCATGGCATAGTAGACAAAAGGCTGAAGTTGGAGTTCAGAAGACCTGAGTTCATATCTTGCCTCAGATACCTACTAGCTGTGTCCTCCTGGGAAAGTCACCCAACCTCTCTGAGACTGTGGCAGACTGTTTTACTTTTGAAGTTATAAATCAGTTGCAATTCATGTGGATCCTTGGTATATTGACATATTATAATATTAATAATAATTAGCAAGTATATTATGCTTTAAGGTTTGAAAGTGATTTACAAATACCATCACATTTGATCCTCAAAACAACCCTAGGAGTAGATGCTATTATTATCCCCATTTTATAGATGAGGAAATAGGGACTGAGAAAGGTTAGGTGATTTGCCCAAGGTCACACAACTAATAAATATCTGAGGCAGGATTTGAACTCAGGGCTTCCTGATTCCAAGTCTAACACTCTATCCAATGCATCACCTAGCTATCTATTACATGTTAAGAACAAGAAAAAGTAGTAAAACATAGGACTGCGTGATGTCCGAAGTGAACATTTATTGACCAGGACACTAGGAAGAGCTTCATGTAGGAAGTGGCATTGAGCTGGACCTTAAAGGAGCAATAGGAGTTTAATGTCCTAAGAAGGGAATAAATTCTATTCTAGGTTTGTTCACCTTGTAGAAAGAGGAGATCACCAAGACTCCTTATGGCAGGGCAGGGCAAAGCTGGCCCTCTGCTATTCCTGTGTGCCAATGAATCAGGTGTATCCCTGATAAATGGTTTCTCCATCAAACCATGCTATAAATTGCCCAGTATCTTAGGCACAAAATATACTGAAGAGTCTGGACAATGATTAATTTATCACAAGGCCAACATAACCTTATTCTTGATTATTGTTGTTGAGTCATTTCAGTCACGTCTGACTCTTTGTGACCCCATTTAGGGTTTTCTTGGCAAAGATACTGGAGTGCTTTTCTATTTCCTTCCCAGATCATTTTACAGATGAAGAAACTGAGGCAAACAAGGTTAAGTGACTTGTCCAGAGTCACACAGCTAGTAAGTATCTGAGGCCAGATTTGAACTCACAAGGAAGAGTCTTCCCGACTCCAGCCCCAGCACTCTCTCCCCTATGCCACCTAACTGCTATTCTTGAATATATCTTATCTATTCTTGTGGGAGTCCAAATGATATGACAAAGATATCATAAGGAGGTAAAAATACCTGTCCTCAGAAGTTAACCTGATATTTGAGGATGACACTGCTGACCTGACCCACTGTTAGTATAACTCATTCTTTGACCTTTTCTTCCCACTGGAATGGCAGCATTTTCCCTGACAAAATATAAACTCCACATTGTCTCACTCAATTTCCCCCCTGGACCAATGAAACACATTTGTAAGAGGGCTAGTCAGTGTTAGGGCTGAAGCCTGTGGCAATGATTTGGAGCAAAATTCACCAGCTCATATGTGGCCTGAACCCTACACTGAGGTCTCATTAGCATGGCAATAACTAACTGAGAGAAAGCCACAAAATCCCCCAAAGAATCATTTTTGAATCAAATAACCAAAGAGTTCAAGGAGAGACTAATTCTGACCATTTGTTAGCCAGTTTTATTTCCTTCACGTTGAAACTCAATTGTTGACAATCTCTGGCTCGTGCAATCCTTCTTAATCACCCTTTCACACACAGCTCTATTTAATAAAGTAGGACTGTCAATAATCATTTTGAATCAAATAAAAAATAAGGCTGTTCTGGGAAAACAGGCTAGCACAAGGATTATTGGCCACCAATCCCCCTTCCCTTACCTGTACCCTCACTGCATAAAAAGGGGCTTCATTTTTTCGTTGTTATCAAACCATTGTGTAAAGAAATACCTAGCATAAGTTTTGTACCTTATAAAATCTGGGACTCATCAGGAGTTTTTCTCTCCCTTTATTTTTTGATTTGGTAACAACTGATTTTCAAAAAATTCTCTCATCTGACTACTTCTTATTGGCCTTTCTCACCAGATCTTCTTTCTCCCACCCCAACACTCCATGGATTAAAGTCCTCCCTACCAAGCTCTTTCCTAGACCCTCTTCTCTCTCTCCACTATACTTTTGGTGATTTCATTTATTCCCATGGCTTGCAGTATCAATTATATTCAGATGGTATACAAATCTAAATTTCCAGGCTTATTCTAAAGCTTATTCCAGGTTCTCCCCTGACTTCTTATGCAAAATTTCCAACTGCCTAGTGGACATTTTTCTACCTGGAAGTCTTCCTAGTGTATTTGAACTCCACATGTCCAAAACAGAAATTACCGTATTCTCTCTCTCCTAGATTGCTTATTTCTATTGATTGCATAGTCTCCCATCACCCAGATTTAGGATCTTACAAGCCTCTTTGATTCTTTCCTTTCCCTCATGGTCCCCACATTCAAATAGCTGGCAAATACCACTAATTCTGACTTCGTAACATTTCTTGTACCTATCTCTTCTACTTTCACACAGCTGCTATCTGAGTTCAGCCAGAAGGTACAGTGGATAAAGTGCTAAGCCTGGAGTCAGGAAGACCTGAGTACAAATCGAGCCTCAGACTCTTACTAGTTGTGTGGCCTTGGGAAAATCACTTAACCACTGTTTGCCTCAGTTGTTTCATCTAAAAATGGGAATAAATAATACTAATAAATATTTGTAAAGCACTTAGCACAGTACCTGGCATATAAGTGCTGTATAAATGTTAGTTGCTATTATTATTCAGGCCCTCATCAGTCTTCCTCTTGAACTATTATAACAGATTCCTAAGTGGTCTCCCTATATTAATTCTTTCTCCACCCCCATCCAGACTTCATACAGCTGACAAAATAAACTTCCTAAAAATTTGGGAGGATGTAGACAAGGGTCGCATAGAATAACAAGCATGGATGGGACACTTCTGAATCAATGTCATCATAGATCTTTCTGAGCATTTGAATTTTAGGAGAGGAAGGCAGGCAGGAAGAAGGCAGGAAGGAAGGAAGGTAGTCTATGTAACAGGATAAGGATATATTTGGAAATGGAAATGTGGGGTGAATATGACATTAAAACAAAAGACATCAATGACACTTTTTAAAATTAAAACATACCTTCCTAATACATGTCTGACCATGTTACTTCTGTCCTGAAAAACCTTCAGTGGCTCCTCATTATCTATAAAATACAAATCCCTTCACCTGGCATTTAAGGCTTTTGACAACCTGCTTCCAACATACCTTTCTAGCTTCATTACACATTGTTCCTTTTCAGGCACTCTATGTTCCAATCAAAATAGAATGCTAGCTATTCCACAATCTCATCCTGCCCTTTTATACTCCAATGTACTCACACAAGCTTTTTCCCATATCTGATAAGTGCTCTCTCTCCATCTGTGCCTGGTAAAATTCTTCTAGTCCTATAAAGCCCAGAGCTAGGTCCCAATTAGTGCAAATCACGAAGCCCCTGAAGTGGTCACATTATTCACATTTGCACTTCATATTTCCATTGGGTCAGAAACAATGACCACATTTTACACAATTATAACTTCAAATAGTGTGAATTTGAATACATGTGACCATTCTGGGTGATTTATTATTCCCACTAATAGGGACTGAGCTGTGTTAACTTTTGCCATGAAACCTTTCCTGATCCTTTTCTGATTCCTTTCTCTACACTGAAGCTAAGAATAACCTCTTTTATCTCGACTTATATTTTCTTAAAAGCAGCAGTTTGGCCAAATCACGTTCTTTCAACCTATCTGTTGTTGTTCATTTGTTTCTGTTGTGTCCAACTCTTCTTGACCCATTGGGATTTTCTTGGCAAAAATACTGGAATGGTTTGCCATTTCCTTCTCAATCTCATTTTGCAAATGAGGAAACTGAGACAAACAGGGTTAAGTGACTTGCCTAGGGTCACACAACTACTAAGTATCTGAGGCTGGATTTGAATTCATGAAGATGAGCCTTCCTGACTCCAGGCCTGGCACTCTATACTGTGCCACCCAGCTGCCCCTGGAACTACTTGTATGCCACCAATTAAAGTGAAAGCTCCTTGAAGACAAGGGACTGTTTACTTTTTTTGACTTTGTGTCTCGAGTACCTCCCACTGAAAGCACTAAATGAATGCCTGCTAAAAGATTTGAATTTGAATTTAGTAATGTGATTTGGGAATATGAAATAAGCCAAGTTTCAAAACTATTAACTCTCACACATATAGAATGATTCCCTGTCTCTAAGAGAAAGAGTATTTGATTATGAATCCACAGGCACCTTAAACCTTTACACTGTTGTGCCGTAATCAAGGGGAAAAAAATCTAAAACCACAGTTTATAATTGTTCATTAAAAGTAATCCTTCAAAATAACACGCTGAACCCAAATTAATTTCTGAGATGTGTATTGTTGCTTTTCTTTAAGTACGGCAGTGCTTAGGGAAAAAAAACTACCAATGCTAAAATTGTATCACTTCAGAATTTAAAACAAAAATGGAAATGAGAAAGAAATTTATTGGGGGAAAAGGGAGATAACCTGGGTTTTTTAAGTCCTACAGAAGGAAAGAAGTCAGTTCCCACCCCCTTTTCCCTATATCTGCCCAGTTTTACAGTTTCAAGAACATAATAATATTCCAACCCATTTTCATCCCTAGACAGAGGATGTTTGGGAATGCTATTTGACTTTTTTTAAGAAAAAAATTAACCTAGATCACTTTTCAAAATTTCTATACCTTACAATTACTTTCTTTGAACTTTCAAAAGCTGAAGGAAAATAACAGACATGCCTATAAGAGAATATGAAATCAGGAATTCTTGGGAGGAAAAAAGGCACACTAGCCCAAAGCTTTTTCGATAATGAAGAGAAAGTAACATGCTGATATAAATATTTGCTTTTTTTTTTTACTCTGAAGGAAAAGTAATAATTTCCCAAATAAACTACATCAAATCTTAATACTTTCTTCAGCTCCTTTCATTCCATAACACGTTACCTCTCTACTCCTAGTAATCACCTGGTCCTTGTCTTCATTGCTACACAAATTTGGCCATGCCAATTAATGTTTTCCAGAAAAGTATCACAATAGACTAATGGTTAATACTTGAAGAAAAACACAAGGAAAATATGAGAAGGTGTTTCAGTCAGAGTTGGGGCTTAAAAAAAAAAGCCTATAGCCATACATAATCTGAGTTAACTGATATTTGCCTCAGTAGAGCATGAGGCAAACAGCATAGCTAAAAGGAAAAAGAAACATCAGCAAGGGGATTTCTAGCTCTTCTTGAAAGTCATGGAGATTACCTGATCGACTGGAACCTCAACTTGAGTGTCTTCATCTTCCTGTACTTCTGCTGCCCCCTCCATTTCAGATCTCTCTGCTCCGGCTTTGAAAATGCCTTCATCTACAAAGAAAAATCGATTAGAAGGGGAACGGAAAGTCCAATTCTGACATCATGTGGCTTCTTCCTGAAACTACAGTCAAAATCCTATTTAGGGGCGGGGTAGGGTGTGATGTGTTCTCACGAGGCATTTCTATTCCATTCAACCAAGAGGATTACTGTTGATGTTGTTTTGCTTTCTATCGAATGTGTACATTTTCACAATATAGAGATACTGGAGACTCTAGTTCACCCAAAAAAGCTCTTGACTCACCATCCCCTTTTGTTCTGATTTAATACCACCTTACACTTCTCTCCCATCCATGAAATGGAAATGATGCCTGGTAGGAAAAGGGGTGGGGGGTGGCAAAAAAAATCTTTCATTTCAACCATATTTGTGATTAGAAATCCTAATTTCCAAAGAGAAAAGGAATACTTAATATTAAAATTGGCATTATTCAATCCATACAAGACAACTTAATCCTTTTGATTTGAAGCCAATATGCCCTACAGGTTACAGACTCATAATGCCTTTCACACCCCACATAAGTCATAATCAAGCCTGTATTTTACAGACCTCCCTATGCGTTTCACAATCTCCAGTAATACATACTAGTGCTTAATTGACTTCACTGCAAGGAAAATAGATTGATTTCATTCACCTTGCTCTATTTTTCTAAGCAAAAAAAAAAAAAAATGATTCATGAGCTTGCAATACCTGAAAATATTCTTTAATTCTCCCCTTCAGCTTTCTCTTCTCTAGGCTACGTAATCAGAGAATCACAAATCTGTTACTTAGTCCAGCTCCCATCTTCCAAATGGGTAAACATTTAAACCGTTCTTCAATATGTGATCCCCTTCAGCAGTAAATCATAGTGTTGATTCACTATCAGTCAAGAAATGTTTTCTTTCATGCAGCTTAACTATCTCTTGCTGCAATTTAAACCCATTTCCATGGTTTTGATCTTCCTAATCCTTCATATACTTAGAACAGCATGTAGTCAACCTTTTCCATGTTTCTATTGTCCATGGTGTTTAAAAGCCATTTCCAGCTCTTTATTAGTCCCATCATATGTATTTTTCATCTTTTAATCAATTATTGTTTACTATTCTTCACTAGACTCTCTCTAATTTTTCCATGTCTTTTCTTTTTTTTTTTGTGAGGCAATCGGGGTTAAGTGACTTGCCCAAGGTCACACAGCTAGTACCTGTCAAGTGTTTGGTCTGAGGCCGGATTTGAACTCAGGTCCTCCTGACTTCAGGGCCGGTGCTCTATCCACTGCGCCACCTAGCTGCCCCTTCCCATGTCTTTTCAAAAACATGTAATTCACCTGGAATCCCTATCTCCTCCTTTCCACCTTAAACCCCATTTCTTCCTTGAAACAGTGGAAACAGCACTGGCACTGGGGTTCAAAGGACTTGGCTATATTACTTGTCACCCATGTGACTTTGGTGAAGTCATATATCCTCTCTGAGTCTAGGCTTCCATATCTGTAAAATGAGTGGGATGGATGAGATGACCTCTCAGGTCTCTTTTCCAGATCTAAATCTATGATCCCATGATTCTATGGATTCTTCTACTACTCAATCAGTCAAAATTGATATCTAGAATTCAGAGAGCCCTTTTCTGTACCTTTCCTGGACAAGTATCATAATCTGCTTTGTACTATAATGACCTGTATGTATTTGATATATCCCTATTTACTAGACTTTAAGTTCCCTGAGGGCTGCAAACTTCAATATTGTATCTCATTTGTCGTGTGTCTTCTCTGGTGTTTTGTACAGAGTAGGAAATTGATAAATGAGCATTAATAAGCGCTCATTAAATGGAGTTGAATTCTCTATTATCCACCTAGAATTACCTGCTTTGAGGATTTTCTATGCAAATTTGTAATCCCAGGATGACGGTTGTTCCTGCCACCCAGCATGCTTCTCAGCTTTCTCTCCCTACTATTAATTGCTATGTGTTTAGTTAACACAAAGACATTTTTATATTAAGCTTTTCTTAGACTGTGTAGTCTTTGTATGTATATTACATAGATACATAATTTATTACACAAAATTAAATATTCTGTGCTTTTAAAAAAAATTCTCTTCTACTTTGATCTCCACCAACTACTCTAAGCTTCCAAATCAAAAGCAGCCTGTATTCTACTATGGATATGAATGATGCTGTGCATATGAAAATTTATTCCTGGATCCTTCATATCATAATACTGTTAATACACTGAGGACTTCAATCCAATATGCAGCTGCAATCAAAAATACCAGCAAACTGCTGGGTATAAGCAGAAAGATTTTTTTTTTAGTAAAAACAAAACAGAGGGCATAGTATTACTCTCATACAGACGTGTAGAATGTATAAAGTTCTTGTTAACTGAATTTAGTAAGAGGAAAGTGCAACTCAAAAGTGTTTGAATTCTCTATCAAGGCAGATTATAATTTAGTCAATCAGAAAGTAGAAGGCTGAGTGAATGTGGACTTCTTCCATCACCAAACTCTGGAACATAAGAGGCTGCCCCTTTGAAGTCTAAATAGGGTCATTTTCAAATCATCAGAAGGAACCATTATTTTGCACAGCAAGTAAAAAACACATGAATTTACTATCTTAAGAAATGGATACAGAGTGAAAACACAATTAAGTTCAAGAAATGCTTAGATAAAGTTATAACTGGTTATGGTCCTAATCTTCTGAAAGCAATAGTACTCTTCCTCAAAAATGTGCCTTAGTATTAATGTCAAAAAGGCAGCCTGGCATGATGTATCAGTTGCTGGGCTGAGAATAAGACATGGGTTCAAATCCTGCCTCCAGCACCAACTAGCTGCGTGATTATGAGTAAGTCAAACTCCTCTAAGTTTCAGTATCCTCACCTCTAAAGTAGGAATAATAATACCTCACAGGGTTGTTGCACAATATGACATGATCATATTTATGATCATAGATTTAGAGCTGGAATGCCATGGATCTAACTCCTTCATTTTACAGATGAGGAAACTGAGGCCCAGAGAGGTTAAGTGCTTTGCTTAGGGTTACACAGGTAGCAAATGTCAGGCCTAGGATTTGAACTAAGGCTGGGTTATGAATCAAGGTCTTCCTTCCCACTGCATCATAGTTCCTCTCATGACAATGTCTATAAAGTGCTTTGAAAATTTTTTAATGACCTAGAAGATCAATCATTCATATTACTGGACTAGGTGAATCATTGTCCTAATCCACTATTCCATTTTTTGTGTCATGTGATGTTATGATTCATTTTTATTTCTTTATCCTAGGACATAGCATTTACTTCTTAAAAATATATACCAGAAAAACTAGAAGAAACTAAGGAAATGAAGTTATTCAAGTTTTATATGAAATAAATATTGGTTTAACTATTTCTACAACAAGTTTACCACAGGTGAAAGCTAAGTCAACAAGTTTGTGTAGCTAACCCAAAGAAGATAAAAAGAAGTGCAATATGTTTGATAAAAATTAATGTCCATCCATGAACAAGATATACAAGTCATCTCCTATAAGCCTTTGAAATAAATACAAAATAAGAACAGGCATACAGTGGCTAAGGAACAGAAAAATCATAAGACAATATGGAAATATAACCAAGGAAAGTAAAGATCCAAACAGATTGCAGAGGAGAGACCAACTTGTAAGAGACGATAAGAAAAGAGATGTTTTTAAAAATTAGTCTGTTTTAAAGAAGAAATCTGGTAAGTATCACTAACATAGAAATATCAAGTTACCTGTGATATCAGAAGACTCAGAATGGCATTCAGAGAAGCAAACAACCTACAATAATTAATATTTTAGTTTTGAACATATTAAGAATTTCTGTAGCAGCTTTACCTTCCTTGCTACTTTTCCCACCCACCTAAATGCTGAAGGAGGCATCACAGAATGATGATGATAGGTGAAGTCCTTCTGGAGACACAATAAATGAATATAATACAGCACAGGAATAGTGGACTTCAGCGAGCCTTCACGTCTGGAACACCTACTTCAAGTACCATCTCTCCCATAGAGTGGCTACTGTAACCTTTGGGAAGTAATTTAACCTCTCAGTGCCCCAATCAAACCTCTAAGGATAGAAATTACAGGGCAGACGCTGTACTCTATTGATAGAGGAAGTTTCCTCACCAGGCCTTCCCTTCACCAATAAGATCATAGGACTAGTCCAAAATTTTTTTTAAAAAATAAAAGAAATGTTTAGGGATGATGGAGCCCATTAAGATGGAGAGATCAAATGGATTTTCTTTTAATTAACAAGACGATTTTTATTATTAACTCTATTAGGTGCCTACTACATACGAGGCATTCTGCTAAATGTCACGGATACAAGTATCAAGTATGATCTACTTAAGGACCTTAAATTTCAAAAAGTTTACAATCTAATTAGTAAGACAAGAAGCATACTACATACATTGCTGGATGCAGGTATTTTTTCTAACAGCATAATCTGACTCTTATTCATGTCCATGTTCCACAGGGTTCTACCTAATATGGCTTGGGAAGGGCCAGGGGAAGGTTCTCTAAGTATCTACACATTAAGTAGATCCATTGGAACGCTCAAGTTATTCATCTGCCATTCCTTGGTCTTACTACATGCCTGGTCTACCTTCTTCTCTGGTCATATGTTTATTTGATACCCTTTATGATTTACACTACTTCTCAAGTATAATTCTTTATTAGCAACAGGTTCTAGCTTACTCATGTCCATCATTCACTACCTCCCCTACTTCCCTCTGGATGTAGTATTCCACAATATTCCAAATAAGCAGCATTGTGCTATTGGGGTTGTAGTTTTAAGGTCTCCACTGCTAAATCTGCTTGGAGTTAGTGTACTTGGTGATGGCCTTGGTGCCCTAGAACATGGTGTTCTTGTCCAGCTCCCTGAGCAGCAGCAGCCACATGGCTGTCTGGATCTCGCAGGACATGATAGTGGAGTGCTTGGTCTAATGCACCTGGTCAGACACCTCAATGCCAAGATGCACTCAAAGCTGTCCTTGATGAATGAGTTCATGATGTCCATCACCTTGGATGAGATTCCCTCATCGAAATGGAATTGCTGCAACCTATCCACATAAATGGAGTAACTCTCTTCGAGGTTACGCTTGTGCTTCTTGCCATCTTTCTTGGCACCTTGGTCACAACCTTTTTGGAGGCCTTCTTTGGTGCAAGATATGTCCTGTTTATCTCAGTAGATCATAAACTCCTTAAATGTGAAGACCATACCATCTACTCATTTATAGGCTAAGAGCCTAATACAATAAGTATTTGTTGAAGATGCTGACCTAAACAGATAAGTAACAATAAAACTATTATATGTTAAATATCAAAGGAATGGTATACTCAATAGAAGTTATATTTGTTATACAACCCTAAGATTTTATACACACATACACACACACATATATACATATATATGTGTATATACATATATATATATATATACATCCCACAAACTACTCTAAGTCCATGTAAAGTGTCCTGTGAACCTTCAAAAATAAATTGAGATATAAAACAAAGAGAATAATAATTTTATCCACACCAGTGATTTACCTAAAAATGCTTAACACAATAGAAAGGAATTTGTCCTACTTCTTTGAATGCCACCATACAAAAGTAAATGAAATTGTTTTAGAGAAATAGTCAAAACCAAAACACTAAAAATTTAGAGCACTGGCTTGAATGATAAAATTTTCACCAATGGCTATATTCATACCAACATTTGGAAAGTATGTCATTTCATTCTACCATTAAAGCTATTTTAAACTTGTCTAATAAATGGTAAATTTTTCTCATAATAACAAATACTGTGTGTAATAATGAAGTCAGAGGTATAAGAAGATACAGAAATCAGGGACCTCAGTGCACTTTACAAATAGTAGCACTGGTACGTAATCAACATTTGTTTATTAATTAATGTTTATTCATCTAAGGACTGTCTATACTCTCCAGAAGATAATCCTGTCTTAATCAGTGACCAAAATCCCAGACTCTAACCAAGGTATGTAATATACATAACAAAAGGAGAGGAGGATCAGCTGAAAAGACCATGTTCTTCAGATCCTTGGCTCCTGCTAGACATCACATTACACCCAGAGCTGTGCTGGACAACGTTTAATAATCAGCTCTCCACAAAGCATTATGCACTTTTAAGTTTAACCTCCATTATTAACATTTTCTCCCTTACTTTTTAAAGTCTACACAATCAACAAAACAATCAAACCCTGATTTGTAGTATTTATTGATTTCTGAGGTGTAAATAAATGCTCACAGTAAAAATTTAACAAGCTGGCTCCAGCATATCTCCACGTAGCCCACCAAATTCAATTATAATATACTAAATAACCTCAGCAAGCTAAAGCAGCTCAATGTGTAAAAGGGACTATGAACAACTAATGAGATTCATATGACATTTTTCTATAAGATTCCAAGGGACTGAGTAAGTTCTACTTCACCTCAGTTCCATTGCTAAGTGGATCTCCCCCATCAGAGCATTTAGCACTGACAGACATAGCCAAACGGGTGACTCTCTCCTCCTGCAACAACCAGGTTATCAATGAAGAAGCAAAAGTTGGCCATGGTCCCATGACATTCATATGCCATAAGAGCATCTACTGGGTGCTTGGAAGGACCTCAGAAACTATAAGTCCAACCCTCTCATTTTACAAATGAGGAAACTAAAGCCCAGAAGAGTTGTGATTTTTTTCAAAATAATATAAGTAATAAGTATGGGAGACGTGTTTGGAATCCAAGTTCTCTGAATCCTGAGCTAGTTCTCTTTCCATTGCACTCTGATTAGAAATTTGTTGAAAGGTAGCTGATTCCTGGCTCCTCTTGTAAAACACTACAATTATTCAATTGAATATGATTATTAAATAGCAAGTAACAAAATGAAAAGAGAGAAAGAGAGGGTGAGACACAGAGAGAGAGGATAATCATACCTTTTAAACCCTGAATTTAGTAAATTATATACAAACTACACAAATTTAGTTCTTATCTTTTATTTTTCCTATGGATCATCAATTGGTTTCTCAATGTGTAATAGACAGAAAATATCAAATACCCTAGGCAAAGTAAAAACACCTTTGATTATTGTTCACTATCTTCACATCAATTTTATTACTTTGATGAAAGCAGTGCTGTAGAGGAAGGAAATTCACAACATGAACATATCATTGTACCTAGTTCATAATAAATGTGGATCCATTTCCCCTACAGGGAAATGAAATCAAAATATGTGTATTTTAACCACTCTGCAACTAGAAGAGCTAAAATGAATGCATTTTCTGTTCTTAATACATCAGTATTTCATTTCACTGGTACTAACATTCTTTTGTGCATTCAGACAAATGAGAAAATATTTATCAATAAAAGATGTATTCAAGTTATTGATAAAATCAAAATTTAAATATTTAGGCTCAGAAATTAATATCTTTCATAAAACCATTTTATCAGAAAAATAATAAAATTATTTGAAGTAAAATGACAATATACATACAATATTTTAATGTGTCTCACATCTGAAATTGACTGAAGCTTAACAGTGGAGACAAAAAAAACTCACTGTTATGATGATCTGTCCTGAATACTTTATGGAAATCTAAGGCATTTATTAACCATGATCTGTATATGTAAGCAAGAAAGTTAATGTGACAATAAACATTTTTAATGTGATTTACTACTGAGGCTACACCTCATAAAAATGCCAAATTAAATTAAAAAAGAAAATATTTTTAAATGTAGCTCATTAAGCCTAATAGATTATTGAGAAAAATGGAGACACCCAAGGAGTTTATGCCTTGCAGTATACAAGATAATTTTCCAAGAAGAAAAGATATTGTAGACTACAGAGTTATGGAAGGACCATATGCAAGGCAAATCATCTTGTTCAATTGCAGTCATTCTATGTGTCACTTCTATCACCAGACAGAATTAAAATTGGTATGAAGTTGATATAAAAATGATTTTTATTAGCTTAATGTTAATGTGATCTACACATCCTTATTTGAAAATATATTAAATTCCTAATATCATTCTTCATGGATATAGATTGTTGTCATCATATCATCTCACTGAGAAGCAAAGAAAGCATTTCTAGGAGGCCTGACCTTTTATAAAGCAGTCTTCTCAACTAATGTGGAATTTAACAAGTACCAAAGTAAAAGAAACGGGTGACTTGCCATGTAATAAATACTTCATTCGGAAGGGATATTGGTCAGCTCTGATCTCTGCTGTAACTTATGCAAATACTCCTACCCAATGAATAAAATACATTATTCGTATAAAGAATAGAGCAAACTATTAAACAGCAGGGAGTTTCCTATGAATGTTATTAATTTAATGCTATGATGAAAATTAAATGGGGTTTTTAATAACTAATCTGCATATGTTTAATTATTGTGTCCTGTGATAGTCAAATGGAAATATTATACAAATTCAGAAACATCAATAATCTAATTCTCAATTTCTACTATAATTCCAAAACCATTTTCCAATTACATTATAAAGACTTTGTTTTCTCTACATGTATTTGGCTTCTTTCTGCCTCATTCCCCTTTTTTCATGTTATATTAAATATAATGCTTCCAGTCACCCAGATATACAACCTCAGACTTATCCTCTACTTCACCCTCCCTCTCAATACCCATATAAAATCAGTTGCCAACTCTTAACAATTCAACCTCTACAACATTTCTCAATACATCTACCCTCTTTTCGTCAACTCGTATTCAACTACCCTAATTCAGGTTCTCGTCATTTCTTAGCTAGACTATTACAATATCCTCCTAACCTCTCCCTGTCTCAAGGTTCTCTACTTTCTAATCCATCCTCCTCATGGCTGCCAAACTGATATTCCTGAAGCACAAACTTTTGATCATCTCACGACAATGCTCCAAGAAAAAAAAAAGCTCAAGTGACTCCTTACTGCCTCCAGGATAAAATACAAAATTCTTTTAAAGACCTTTTTAGACCTTTAAAGACCTTTCTTTTAAAGCTTTCATTTAAAGACCTTTAATATTTGACTCCAGTCAATCTAGGCACAATGATATATTGCTTCCCTCTCCAATTCATGTTCTAGATAAACTAGCTTACTTAGTTGTTCCTCACAGACAATACTACTCAACCCTCCTCCTGTGCTTTTACACAGACTGTCCTCCATGCCTAGTATAGAGCCAAGACAGCAGAGTAAAAGCAGTGATTTGCTTAAGCTCTCCCCCAAATCCCTCCAAATACCTGTAAAAAATGGCTCTAAACAAATTCTAGAGCAGCAGAACCCACAAAAAGACAGAGTGAAAAAAATTTCCAGCCCAAGACAACCTGGATGATTCACTGGAAAGGTCTATTGCACTGGGCTGGGAGAGAAGTGCAGTTCACCATGGACACACAGGCAAAGACCAGGCCTTAGCAAACCTGGAGCAGGTCTCAGGGGACTGAATCATGGGCAGCTGTGGCAGTTTCCAGACTTCTCAACCCACAAACACCAAAGACAACTTACAAGGTCAGTAAGAAAAGTCTGTTGGACACAGTGAGAGAGGAGGTTGGTCCCAGCCCCAGTGCCAGTGAAGCCCCAGGGTGGTGGCTGCTCCTGGAGCTCTCAGTCTACAGACTGGGGGAGAATCGAATGGCTGACCAAAGGGGGATTGCAGGGATCTCTTTGCTGGTGCTGAGGCAGGATTCTCTTGCTTTGCCCATGCTTGGATCTGGGTTGCATTTCTGGGTGGCAATCCTGGGGCTAGAAAGAGCGCTGGCGTGGTGGAGCTTGTAGTGGCAGTAGAAACGGAATCCTCCTCACAGTTACAAAACAGAAAAGGGCGCTTGTGGTCACTCATAGACCAGAGCATAGGCCAGGAAAAGAGTAAACACCTCACCCTTGGTCATATCACCTTGGAAAAAGGAAAATTTACATGTCCCTAGAAGTATTTCAGAAAACAACTGCACAAAACCCCCCCAAAGCTTGGGACAGTACATTCTCCACACTGGAAGCAGACCCCTACCTTAACAAAGAATTTAAAATTCACGTAATTGGCTGGGAACATGAGCAAACAGCACAAAAAAAGTCAGACCATAGAATCTTTTTTTGGTGACAAAGATCAAAACATACAACCTGAAAAAGGCAACAAAGTCAAAGCTCCTACATCCAAAGTCTCCAAGAAAAACACGAATCAGTCTCAAGCCATGGAAGAGTTCAAAAAGGATTTTGAGAAGTAAGAGAAGTAGAGGGAAAACTGGGAAGGGAAATGAGAGTGATGCAATAAAATCGTGAAAAACAAGTCAACAGCTTGTTAAAGGTGACCCCAAAAAAACTGAAGAAAATAACACCTTAAAAATAGACTAACCCAAATGGCAAAAGAGGTCCAAAAAGCCAATGAGGAGAATAATGCCTTCAAAAGCAGAATTGACCAAATGGAAAAGGAAGTCCAAAAGCTCACTGAAGAAAATACTTCCTTAAAAATTAGAATGGAGCAAATGTAAGCTAGTGACTTTATGAGAAATCAAGACATTGTAAAACAAAACCAAAAGAATGAAAAAGTAGAAGACAATGTGAAATATCTCATTGGAAAAACAACTGACCTGGAAAATAGATCCAGGAGAGAGAATTTAAAAATTATTGGACTATCTGAAAGCCATGATCAAAAAAAGAGCCTAGACATCATCTTTCAAGAAATATCAAGAAAAACTGTCCTGATATTCTAGAACCAAAAGGTAAAATAGAAATTGAAAGAATCCACCAATCTCCTCCTGCAAGAGATCCTCAAAGGAAAACTCCTAGGAATCATATAGCCAAATTCCAGAGTTTCCAGGTTAAGAAGAAAATATTGCAAGCAGCCAGAAAGAAACAACTCAAGTATTGTCAAAACACAATCAGGATAACACAAAATTTAGCATTTTCTACATTAAGGGACCGCAGGGCTTGGATTATGATATTCCAGAGGTCAAAGGAGATAGGATTACAACCAAGAATCACCTACCCAGCAAAACTGAGTATAATCCTTCAGGGGAAAAAAATGGACATTCAGTGAAATAGAGGACTTTCAAACATTCTTGATGAAAAGAGCAGAGCTTAGGGGCAGCTAGGTGGTGCAGTGGATAGAGCACAGGCCCTGGAGTCAGGAGGACCTGAATTCAAATCTGACCTCAGACACATAACACTTACTAGCTGTGTGACTCTGGGCAAGTCACTTAACCCCAACTGCCTCACCAAAAAAAAAAAAAGAAAAAGAAAAGACCAGAGCTAAATAGAAATTTTGACTTTCAAATACGAGACTCGAGAGAAGCATGAAAAGATAAACACGGAAGAGAAATCATAAGGGATTTACTAAAGTTGAACTGTTTACATTCATACATGGAAAGATGATATTTCTAACTGATGAGGCCTTTGTCAATGTTAGAGTAGTTGGAGGGGAAAAAATTATATGTATATATAGATAAATAGATAGATAGAGGACACCGGGTGAATTGAAGATGAAGGGGTGATATCTGGAGAACAAAATTAAGGGTTGAGAGGATTATACTGGGAGAAGGAGAAAGGGAAGGGTAGAATGGGGTAAATTATCTCACATAAAAGAGACAAGAAAAAGCTTTTACAGTGGAGGGGAAGTGGGGGAAGGTGAGAGGGAATGAATGAATCTTATTCTCATAGGATTTGGCTTAAGGAGGGAATAACATACACACTCAATTGGGCATGGAAATCTAACTTACCCTACAGAAAAATAGGGGGGAAGGGGATAAGACAGAGGGGGAATGATAGAAAGAAAGGCAGATTGGGGCAGGGGGTAATCAGAAGCAAACACTTCTGAGAAGGAACAGGGTCAAAAGAGAGAATAAAATAAATAGGGGGTGGGATAGGATGAAGGGAAATATAGTTAGTTTTTCACAACATGACTACTATGGAAGTGTTTTGCATACCTACACATGTATAATCTGTGCTTGCCTTCCCAATGATGGTGGGTGGGGAGGGAGCAAGGTAGAAAATTTGGAACCCAAAGTTTTGAAAACAAATGTTAAAAAACTGTTTTCATGTGCAACTGGGAAATTAGATATACAGTCAATGGGGTATAGAAATCTATCCTGCCCTCCAGGAAAATAGAAGGGGAAGGGGATAAGAGAAGGGGGAGTGATAGAAGAGAGAGCAGATTAGGGGAAGGGGTATTCAGAATGCATGTTGTCTAGGGGTGGGGGGAGGGGAGAGGTAGGGAGAAGATCTTGTGGAAGTGAATGTTGAAAAATAAAATAAATAAATTAATAATACACATTCATTCCTCAATTCTGCCTCTTAGAATCCCTTTCTGTTGTTGTTCAGTCATTTCAGTCATGTCCAACTCTTCTTGACTCCATTTGGGGTTTTGCTGGCAAAGATAATGGAGTGACTTGCCACTTTCTTCTCTCTGGATTCCTTAAAAGTCCAGCTCAAGTATCATCTTCTTGATTTGGGCTTTCCCAATCCTTACAACAACAGCTGGTACATACCTCCTCCCCACGCCCACAACCAAAAAGAAAAAAAAAATCCCAGGTATTTATTTTGAATATATTCTGTGTTGACTTCTCTGTGTATAGGTCATTTCCTCTGTAATCTTGGTATCAGGAAAAGTTTCTGTTTGTGCCTTTGCATCCCTTGGGTTTGGCCCAGTTCAGGGACCGAAGAAATGCTCCTTGATTAATTGAAAGGAATTCTAACTGTAGACTTCAGATGGAAAAAAAAGGAAGCTCCAAAGGACTGTCTGCAATCTAATAACGATAATTGACTATTAACTCTTCCTGAATGGCTCTGAACTGATGTCTATGATATTCACACTATTATACTTCATTTATCTTTTCTTTAAATGGGCTTAACAATATTTCACAAGTTTAATTATTAAGTAAAACTAAAATGTCACTAATTGCCTCACATCCTACAGGTCCATTTGTTTGTCTTCTCCCAATGTTTTCCATTTTGTGTTTCTTCATATGTGCAACACAGTCAGATTTTCACTAAAACTACAAGCATTCAGAGGCTAGTTGAAGTACATATTGATAATGAATATACCACTCATTACTCTTAATGGTTCTTTTTACAGTTTGTTTGCAACTCCACCTCTCTGGCAATGCCAATGCTAGAGGCTATGGGCTAAAATGCGAGAAGATTGAAAAATCATCATGTTCAGGGGGAGTCTGCCTGTGCTAACCAACAGAAATACCTTTATACTGGCATACATAATTATAAGAAATTACTTTGTATTGCCATTTTACTCCACTTAATTGATTGACTGAATGTTTCCACTTTCCATCCAGATATTCTGAAGCTGGCATGAAAATAGCCTGAGAAAGCAGTCCTGATTTCAATTCTGAATGTGCCAATTTATTAATGTGACAAGGCTCACACTGGCTGCAATTATGTAAATAAAGACAGCATTAGACATCAAATGAAACTTATGTTAAATACAAGGAATATAGGCAATACCTTGTTATAGTTAATGGACACAGCTTTTATTTTTTTTTTTTTAACCATCTGTAAATAACAAAAATCCTGATGGTCTGGCACTGGGCCTCATCAGTAGTAAGCACTAAGAAGCAACTCACTGAGTTGAACTGAAAGCAGTGTAACACCATTTACAACCATTTCTTTTATCATTTAATCTAGTTGTTGAGGGGTTCTTTTTGTTGTTGCTGTCCTTGTTCTTTTTGGTTTCTACTGTTTTTCTTTTGCTTTGTTGACAAATTCAAATGTTTTTGTGTATCACTGAATAATAAATTAAACCTTTTCCCCAAAATCATTGTAGTTTGTTTTTTAAAAATTAGATTCAGGGTCAAGCTCCACCTTTTCCATGAAGCATTCCTTGCTCTCTTCTTCCACAAATCTGCCTCACGCACTTCATCTGGCTCTTACTTTTGCCCCTATCAACTTCTACCAAATAGAAGAATACCTAACATATGCAGTACAAAAGAACTATCGGCAAAACTCACGACTGAAAGTTTTATTCAAATTTCTATTTTTTATAACAATTATATGATATTCTAGTCAAGAAGATGATTGCCTATGTTAACAAGAGAAATTAGTGGTTTGGCCTGGATTCCCAATATGAATCACAGAATCTCAGAGTCTGGAGGGACTTCAAAGTCTTTTCTTGTTCAGCTCAGACTTAGACAAGAATCCCTCTAGAACATACCTAAAGAATCCAGAATCAAATACGGAATCATGTTTGGAATTTAAAGCCCTTCCTGTCTTTCAAGTCTTCTCCATGAACTCAACAATCCAGCTACTCTGGCCTACTTAACTATTCTCCACACATAACACTTCATCTCCCACCTCCATGCCTTTGTACTGGTTATGGCCCTTGCCTGGAATGCTCTCTATCCTTAACTCTATCTTCTAGCTTTCTTTCAAGATGCAGCACAAACCCCACCTTCTGGGGATGCCTTTCCTAGTCTTCACAGGCTACCAGTGCCTTCCCTCTGAAAGTACCCTCTAGTTATACTATATGTATCTATAATACACAGTTATTTACATGTTATCTCTCTTGTTAGAAAATGAATTCCAGAAGGGTGGGGACTATATTTTTGGTTTTCTTTGTGTGCCCAGGGCTTAGGCAAAATACTTAGATATAATAAGTACTTAAAAGAATATATTCTTGCTTTCTGGCTGATAGATTGACTAACATGTCATACACACTTATCCCATTCTCTGGTGCCATTTTCTTAACCAACTGTTTACTTCCCAAATAGAACTTCTCCTTCTGAAGCCCTAGCCTTGGATCAAGAGCACTGCAGATGATGAAAACACCTCAGAGTGCCTAAGGTCTTCAGTTTTTTTGCTTAAGATTTCATAACCCAGGGCAACTAGGTGGTGCAGTGGATAGAACACTGGCCCTGAAGTCAGGAGGACCTGAGTTCAAATCCGGCCTCAGACACTTAACTACCTGTGTGACCCCGGGCAAGTCACTTAACCCTGATTACCTCCAAAAACAACAAAACAAGAAAAAAAAAAGATTTCACAATCAATCCTTAACGCTGTTTTCTAGAATCCTTCTCTTACAATTCTTTATTGCCATGTTAGTCTGCACCTTTGGCAAGTCTGGGGAAGTCTCTGTCACATCCTGGATATGTGCCGTAGGAAGAGAGCAGACTTCTCCATTATGAAGAGCATGTTGACAAATAGCTACTTTGGCACCTCTTCCTATAGAGACATGAACCCCCATCACTCAACTCTTTTTCCTCCAATACTTCAGTATTAGTCAGATCTATCTGTCCATCTGTGGAACACACAGCCCTCCTTTTTCTAGAATGAGCTGTTTCTGTCACATATTTTATCATGGAAGATTGCTCAAGAATGATCTAGGATAATAAATACAGTCTAAAAAGTTTTACAAGGTTGCTGGCCAATAATATTATGTCTGGGATATCCAACCCTATGAAACTTCTTCTACTTTTGTGGTGACTGTGGTGGAGGACCAGAAGAGGGGGCTAAGGGTATTAGCAATCATTTCATTTTTGTCACATCCATAAACATTAATTTAACTGACCAAACTCCCATATGACTGGAGATTTTTGTCCAATAATAAGCTGAAACACAATCTTGACCTTTTCACTAAAATTGAAATTAGAAGATGTAAAAAACTGCCATTAAATGGAAGGGTTGCTCAGAGTTTCTGCTCAAAGAGGTAAATAAAGGAAGGATGAAGTTGGCTTATTATGCTACCAAGGGTAACGAGAAGCTTTGTTTCACTGATTGCCTGGTCATGTCATTTCGTGATGCTCATGAAGAAGATAAGAAAAAAAAAAGTACCATTTTAGATAACTACAGCTTATGCACAAATGCCCATTATAAAGGATAAAGAAAAAGAGAAAGAGAATGAAAGGAGACACTGGATGCAAGGGTTGAAGGGAAGTAATAGAAGCTTGGAGAGTTTACACAAAGCAATAATAGTGTGTTCAAAGGAAGCAGTTTGTGTTAGACAATTAGTGTTGTCGAGGTAAATGCTCTGGAATTTGGTGTAAGCAAGCATGTGTATCTCTCTCGCCCCCTACAGTCAATCTGTTGCTGAGACCTATTGATTTTACTTTCATAACAGCTCTCACATATGTTCCTTCTCTCCTCTGGTGCTGCCATCACCTTAGTCAAGGCCTTCATCATCTCACACTCATAGAGTTAAAATGACTTGTTCATAGTCATTCAGCTAATTCAACTGTAATTTTCTGTCCAGAACTCTACTCCCTACAGCATAAAGGTACATATGTAAAAAAAAATCGTGCCCTGTGGTTATTTTCCTCTTACTGTGTAGTCCATAACAACATTATACACACGAGACATGTTCAATCAATAGTTGATAGATGAAACAATATTACAAAGTAACCTCTCAGCCAATGCTAAATGCTATAAGAAGAATCACAATAATTAAAATAAATGGTTGTGCCATCAAGGATAATGCTATGAAGTACAACAATCAGATTAAACTATGAGAAAACAAAAAAGAGAGAGAAGTTGTAAGAGGGAAATGCAATTTTTCTTCAAGAATTTGCAGTCTATACTCTTCTCATATTTTACTGAAGGAAAAAAAATTAGACCACCATTTGCCAAGAGCTTCCTCCTCTTCAGCTCCTATCATCCTGATGCTTTCTGCTACTATAATCTCCTTCACCCATCTCACATATACTGAGATGGCTCTTCTCCTTACCAAGGCCAACCCCACTACATGTATAAGTGATCCCATTTCATTCCAACTGCTGCAGCAGACTGCCCACTCTATATTCCCTACTCCCTCACTTATCAATCTCTCCCTGTCTACTGACTGCTTCCTTACTGCCCAAAAATATGTCCATGTCTTCTCCAACCTCAAAATTCCAAGGATAGGGACTGGTTTTTACCTTTCTTCGTATTCTAGGGTTTAGCACAGTGTCTGGCACATAATAAGCACTTAATAAATATTTACTAACTGTCTGGGCTGGACATGAAACCAAGCATGTTCAATATGGGTTAGTGATGATCTTAGGGAAAAATATTAGACAGTTGACATGGCTAGTCAAAAAGCAGTGGAGAATTTGAAAACAAAATAGTAACATGTACACAGAAGAGCATTAAGAGGTAAAGAGAATAGACCAATCAGCTGAAAACAACTGGGCACCTTAGCCATAAAATAAAATTAATTGTTTCAAATTAATTATGGAGGAAAGGCATGGTTAAGAAAAAGAACATTTTCAACTTTCCTTTAAGCAAAAACCAAAACAGATACTGCTAGCTCAGGAATCTCTCTTTAAACTTCTAGGAAAACTTCTAAGTCAGTCTTCACTAGGAAAATTTTTCCTAAGAGAAATAAAACTTTATTTTTTCCTACCTTCAAATATAGTTATTGGATGCCCTACATACAAGGCCGATGAACCAAAAAACCTGACTGTAACTGAAACCCCAGTGGAAATAAAAATGTTAATGTGCGATATAAGTATAACACACATTTAATATACAATATACAGGAACATTCATAACAATTTATTCTTAGTTCAAAATGAAAAATAGAAGGTTTAATTTAAAGGCATCAAACCATCTTGGGATTTTAAGAAAACATCCTAGTGTTCCTTAATTATTCTTCAGTTTTATGTTTACTCTTTCCTACAAAAGATGGAATGAGTGAAGGCTAAGATAGGGGGAAGCAACAGGAGGGAGGAGGAAAGATAAACTGACCTACAGATGATTAGAATGCATTCATAAATCAGTAGAAAATTATTGTGAAAAAAAAGACTGAAAAACTGAAATAATTCTATAACAGGAAGCAGTGACTTAATAAAACTCTCATGAAAAGAGTCATATTAGCTATTTAAATTCACAAATTCTGTTGCTATATATATGCATATATACATATACATAAAGTTTAATCACAGCTAAATTCTTAAGGAAAAACTGATCTTTGTTTATATGTATGATACACAAACTAATTTACCAATATTCAAATAGATAAATGGTCAAATAAATTTAACATACTCTCTAATTTTATACTCAGGCTGTAACCAAACCTGAAAAATCTCTACCAGTTTAGAAAAGAAGTAAAAAGATTTTATGAAAATGCTCTGGCATGAAAAGGAGGTTCATAGGACCTCCCAAACTACATTGACAGAGATTGCTACATTGGGAAATTATTCTAACAAGGCACACAAACAAAGCACAATACGTTCTGTATTCAAATATGCATCTACTGTATTTAAATACATCAAACTCAAGGCATTTTCAAACTAGATGACTGAATCCCACACTCCAACAACAATGCTGTACTATCAGATTGGTTGTTGGGCATGGCTGCAATGACGAACGCTGGATGATTTGACAACATATTCATTAGCAATGCTAAGTGTCAGAAAAATATACCCAATTATCTCTTTATGCACATTTCCTCTTATTTGAGAGAATAAACATAGACCCATCCTTTGTGCATCAGGTTTTTTCCCTCTTTCCCATTTTTCTTATTCTCCCAAGCCTCATGCAGGCTTATGCTATTAGAGTAACTTTCGAAGAGACGTTTGAGCTTTCAGAGATGAAACACAGTAGCAATCAAATAACTGAATAAATAAATGCATAAATAACTGATTAGGCCAAAGAGAGTGCAGCAAAAGAAATTTCCACAATAAACAATTCATGTAAATGTTTTGCACAGCTGACATATTTCCTTAGATTTATGAGCATTCCAAAATAAGCCATAAATGTCTTACACATGACTGTGCCATCCATATTCTTTATTTATCACTATCCACCTATGGATTGATTTGCAACTAGAACTGCCACTAGAAATTATAAGGCTTAAAGTTACACACACACCCAAAAGATAGAAATTCCGCACTGAAACAAAATTAAAAGAACACATGATAAAGTCTATCGGCTTGTTCAAAAACAAAAATCATTTGTGAAGACAGTCATACAATCCGTTCCCTTCTATCACCATTTTGAAACAGTAGGAGAAGTAGAAATGTGGTGACATTGGCAAAAGTTTCATTTTACATTCTTTAATAGCATAATGCCTTGGAACCAAATTGGGACACTCCCACCATCCTGTCTGGATGTAATGAGAGTGACTTTCAAATACTTTATCACTAAGACCTAATGGTGGGCGGCAAAGCAGGGTCACTGGCACGCCATGCAATATAGGCTTCATTTTATACTAAGCCCATCACTACTCTGCTGTCCTCCCACTCGGCAGCCTCTTCACTACAGACACATTTCCCCTCAAATCCTCCAACCAGTTCTTCTTGGGGGGCCCTATTTATGCCACAGCTCTTATGCGTTCTTACCAACACTGTGTTCAAGTCAAGAAATCTGGAGTAACAATCTATTCCCAGCCTGCCCAGAATGCTTTCTGCTAACATCGTCATTGATTCAATGAAAGTACAGAGATGAATAGTTACCAAATTGCTGGTCAACATTTATTGAGCACTCACTCTAAGAACCATAACAGGTGGAGTGGGCTGTTTAGATCCATAATAAATAAACAGATTGGTCCTGCTGTTAGGCAGCTTACAGTTTAGTTGGGGATACTCAGTTCCCATGCATAAATATACAACTGACACTGTGATTGAAAATTAACATACATACTCTTAATCAGTCAACCATATTGAACACACGGTCTGGATCACCTTCAAAATAGATGCTAAATTAAGTTAAATTGATACACTGCTATGTACACAGACATGAAGTATATATAGAATCATAGGATTTAGCCCTGGAAGGGACATCAGTCAATCAACAAGCATTTATTAAGTGCCTACTATTTACCAGGCACTGTGTATCTAGTCCAGGGATACTTAACCTTCTTTGTGTTTATAGATCCCTTTTATGATAACTCTCGTGAGTCCTATAGACCCTTTCCCAGAATAATGTTTTTAAACGTATAAAGTATATAGAATTACAAAGAAAACCAATTATGTTGGAATAGTTATCAAAATATTTAAAAAAACAAATTCATAGACCCCAGGTTAAGAATCCCTGATAATCTGGTACCTTTATTTTAAGATAAGAAAACTAAAGCAACTAAGTGACTTGCTTGTATCTGGTAACAAAACAAGAAGCTAGGAAAGGAAGTGCACAAAATGCCAGGCTTGGATCAAGAAGACCTAAATTCGGGTGTGGCCTCAGACACTTACTAGCTGTGTGACCCTGAGCAAGTCATTTAAACTGTTTGCCTTTCTTCAACTGTAAAACTGAGATTAAAACAATACCTACTTCCCAGGGTTGTTATGAGGATCAAATGAGATTATATTTGTAATATGCTTAGCACAGCACCTGGCACATAACAGGCACTGTATAAATGCTAGCTATTCTTATTATTATTTAATTGTAAATAGTAAGTGGCTGAACCAGCATTCAGACCCAAGTCTTTTAACTTCAGATCATTTTTTCCCCTAGATCTCATAATTCTGATGTTCATAATTGTGACCCACATATCGATTCACTTTCATTCACTAGTATCATATAAGCCCAGCCATAAATGTTTGCAGACTATTTCCATCAAGGATTCAAAAGTTAAGTGCTTTGAAGATATAGCTCCCTGGTGGGACTCAAGCTGGGTTTTTTTGCATAACTACCCTATTCAACTTAAATATATCTACCATGAAAACCTCAGTAAGGGAGTCTTTGCTTTAAGAGCATGAGTACCACCCACTAATACCAGAGCACAGAAAGAAATTTGCTGCATCTTGCTATAAAGCAGCAAGCCATTCTATATCACCACATATCATTATACGCACAAACAAAACATTTGCAGAAAGTGTTCTAATGGCTAACATTCCTCATAGCACCATTTTCTCTCTCCATCACCTACCACACAATGTCCATTTATTTTTGAATCATTCTTCCATCAGTCAATCAGCAACTGAGCACCAACTGCGTACCTAGCATTGTATACAAGGCAGTAAGGGGTACAAAAGGCATAGAAAATACTGTTCTTACCCAAAAGAAACTTATACAAATCACACACACTCACATGCACTCATTCACACCCCCCCCCAGGCAAAAGAGACAGTAATATATATGTATGTGTATCTCTGTGTAAAGATATACATATTGACTTTTTTAATATTGAATTATACTCATTGTGTATTAGAGAAGCAGAGTATAGTTTTATAAATGCTAATAGAGACTGATAGGTTAGTACTGGAAAGGGAACAAGCATTTATTAAGTACCTACCCTGTACAGGCACTGTACTAAGCACTTTACACATTCTCACAACAACCCCCATTTTACAGTTGAGGAAACTGAGGCAGACAACGCTTAAGTGACTTTCCCAGTATCACACAGCTAGGAAGTGTCTGTGCCTAGATTTGAATTTAGGTCTTCATAACTCCAGGCCCAGCATTCTATCCACTGAACCGTTAAGACGCCCCCAACAAGCGGAAAAGGAAATAGAGATGATATGTGGGAGGTTGTCTTCAAAGAAAGCCTTGTCCAGGGCAGTGAGACTTTATCTGGGCACTAACAAATAGCTTGTGGAAGTATTAATTTAATTGTAAATAGTAAGTGGCTGAACCAGCATTCAGACCCCAGTCTTTTAACTTCAGCAAAAGGGAAACACTACAAGCTTACTTTCTAGACCTTGAATGCCATATATTCACTGTTCTTTTCCTCTCATACATGAGAAACAAGGTTCTGTTAAAACATCCACTAGCTATTCTCTCTAACTTTGTCCTTCTCATTTCTTGCCTTCATAAATTTTCAGGAAAGAAAGAAGAATTGACTGACTGCTTTAACTGTCAACACATGTCTAAATTGTATATATTAAATATTCTCCTTTCCACTAACTCTTCATACATAGATATCCTCAGGTTTGATCTAGTAGCAAGGAAAAAAGCTTTTACTGTCAAAGATCCCCAGGTACTCAGCTCCTAGAAATCATGATGGGTCCTGATAACAAAAAACTGAAGGAAAGGAAAAAGACTCATGCTTTCTTGCTGGTTTTAAAATTGTGCCACAAGGATGATTCTAATTCCTACAGGTTTTGCCTCAAAGTGACCTCACTTTCAAAATTTCAAGGAAAAGAACGTTTCCTCTCTCTCTCTCTCTCTCTCTCTCTCTCTCTCTCTCTCTCTCTCTCCTCTCTTCTCTGTCTCTCCATCCATCTCTCTCTCCCTCTCCCCCCACCCCCGCCATATGTGTGTGCGCGCGTGTGTGTGTGTGTGGCGTATCTTTCTGCCTCTGTCTATCTCTGTCTCTCTCTTTCTCTTTCCCTGTCTCTTTCTTTCTGTCTGTCTGTCTGTCTGTCTCTGTCTCTCTGTCTCCTTCTCCCTCCCTCCCTCCCCTCTCCTTTTTTGCTGGTTTCTGCTTAAATAAAACCTTTGCTTTAATTCACAGATGACACGTTAACAGGGTATAGTTAATCTCTTCTTATCATTTCCATTAAAAGCACATAACAACTGATATTTGAATTATCTATAATCTTAAATAACTAAATCTATTTAATGGATAGGGGTTTCATTCCTAAGCAATTAAATGAAAATCAGTTCTGATTTGTTCTTGAAGTCTGCCAGGCTCCTTCAGTTGCTGACAGTAAGTAGCAAAAGGTTATAGTTCACCTGAGGAAATGTCTATTCCCAGTTTGGAGAAATTTACATATTGACTTTTCAAATGAAGACACTTTTTTTATAGAATTAATTGGAGATTTTAAACAGCAGGTGGTGAAATTTCATTTTATTTTGTGAAGGAAAATCTAACAGTTGTCGAATGGCCTGGGAAGAAGTGAATTATTTTGAGTTTTTTTCTCAATATCTCCGAAATGAGGCTTTTACTGCCTGCAGTGTAATAGCCTTCTTTTGCCATGTATGCGGGATCAATCTAGTTTTAAACAGGAAGGTTTTTCTAATGCGTTTGGGGGTATTTTTCATGCTGTGAGACAGCTGATAGGAGTTCTTGTAAAATGTGAATTACAGGAAATTCATATTTATAAGGATTCCACAAGTAATTCTGAAGCCCTGACTTTTAAACATCTGTTAATGAATACTACTATAATCCACCCAATGGAAACTGCTCCTGTTACTCACACATTTCTTCCTCATATTGCTTCCCATCCTGTCTTGTGGGCCAGTGGGGTAACAAGGTCAATGTTGGTGCCCTCTGAGGATGGTTTTTGTTTTTGTTTTTTGTCTGTCTCTTACTCACTGCCCAGAATGTCTAAATAGTGAGTAGGTATGTAGAAGTGAAAACATTGACCATAATTCCAAGAGTTGAGACCTTCTTTCAGAAGCATTTTTAATACATCCTATTTTGGCAGTCAGGGGCAACTAGATGGTCCAGTGGATAAAATGCCAAGCCTAGAGTCAGAAAGACTCATTTTCCTGGGTTCAAATCTGGCCTTAGACACTTCCTGGCTGTGTGACCCGGGGCAAGTCATTTAACCTTGTTTGCTTCAGTTTCCTAATCTGTAAAATGAGCTAGAGAAGAAAATGACAAACTATTCCAGTATCTTTGCCAAGAAAACTCTAAATGGGGTCACAGAGATATGTCAAGAGACCTATAATGTCACTGATAGAGGTACTCTCTCTCCATCAGGGAAGATCACATAACCCATCCATGCCTTCTCAACCTCTGTAACTCTTATGCAACAACCTCATACATTCTCAATGTAGGAAAAGAACAAGAAAGTTATGTAATTTTGAGAATTTTTAAAAGTCACAGGGCAAAATTTATTGCTGGTTTTAATTAGAATATAAATGGAAGACATGGATGGGAAGGGGAAAAGTTGCCTCAGAGTTATTTTAGCTCCTCAGAAGATCAATATCCTGAAAAGCTACTTGGCAGATTTCTCTTTTGGTCGTCCCTTCCAGTCCTGCTATAGTATACTAGCACTGGACTGCTTTTTCCACAGCACAGGAGAAAAGGACAGGAATTTTCAGGTGACAAAATGGTATTATTATATATAAGTAACTCTGAACTATTTAAATTGGGAGTGGAATATACTTCAACAACATACTGACTAATGCCTACAAATCTATTTTCCTGTTAAGAGTTTCATTCCTTTATTTCAATGCTTTGATTACTATTAAAATTCAGATGTTCCTGGAAGGGACTGTGAGTCACTATCAGTTATTAATAATATAGTATAAATAAGTTTTCAATCCTTTCTTGATAATAATCCTTCCCTGGGTATGGGGAAAGGCAAAGGCACAGGTTATGAGAGAAATGGGTATAAAAGAGAAGGTAGAAAGTACCAAAAGTAGAAAACAAAGAGCACACAAATAGGAAATGGGTACACCAAAGAAAAATCTGCCTGTTTCATGATTTTTTTTACTGTGGGTATTTTTGTTTGTTTTTGTTTTGAGGTGAGGTTGGATCTCTATATCTCACCTAGGATAGAAGTTCAGCAGTCATTTGTGGGCCTGATCCCAATACTGATAGACATAGAAACTTTAAACTGCTCCATTTTTTCCTTTCTGGAATGGTTCACCTCTCCTTAAATAGCCTGAAAGTCCTCCACTCCTGGAGACCTAATGCCAAACCTAACATAGACACCCTATCAGCATCAGCCCTATTGAACTCAAGCCCTTCAGAACCTCTGAACTCAAGCAATCCCCCAGCCTTAGCCTGTCCAGTAGCAAGAACTATGGGTATGCATCACTATACCTGGCTGCTTCTTGATTTTGATTAGACTGGCCCTACTCAGGAATGGACCAGACTATAGAAGGGAGTCCAGGGAGAAAGGCAATTATTAAGAATTTCAGCTCATATCTATGTCCTGGGAGACATTCCTGGCATAGCTATGGATAATAGGAGAATGAAATTAATTCCTTTTCTAGAAGAAAAAAAAAGACTGCATCTCCAGTACCTGGGAGTTTGATTTTAGCCTTTTACAAGAAAGAGCTTCTGTTTCCCAATCAAATCTATAGAGCATATTCAAGCCCTCCTCTGAGCTTGCTCAGAGGATAGGGCTCCCACAATCATCTAACGTTCTGTCAACACTTGGTAAAATTTTAACCAAGAGGAACACTATATCTTGCATTTTTCTAAATAGGGAATGCGGAGAAAATTGGTGATAGAAGGCATATTTCTACAAAAGCCAAATTGTAATTATTTATGTGATGAACAGGCTGCTATTGGAATGCTGTTCAGGGACCCTCTGTAATAGAACTATTCCCATCACATTAATAATAATAAAAAGGACTTCTCCTCCCATGACAAGAAGCTGCAAATCTAAATAATTTTATCTGCAACTCTGAATATTTCCCAGGATACAACGGTGGCTTTCAGGCAGAGAAAAATTATTCACTGAGAACATTAAAATACTCAATTTAAAAAATGACTTCAAGATAATATTTGTTACGTGCCTTTGGCAATTTTATAGATATGTACAAAATCAATTCTTTTTCTAAAATGCTCAATTTTGTTGATGGAGTAGATTAAACTTTATACAGCAATTTAATCCAGCATAACAGATATAAAAAGATACATTAATGTGACATGTCTGTAACATCAGTAATATCTATGCAATCAAGCAACACATTGAAGGGTTTATTCATATAATAGGCTGTAAAATCAAAGCATCAAGTCTTAATTAAATAGGCACAGTAATGTTTAACTATTCTCCCACTGCATAATAAATATTAGCTAACTAAATGTTTTAACAGCTAAGATAGATAAAGGCTATCAGGCAAAATATCCCTCCCTTGGAAATATGATTCTCTCCTTTAAATGGAATATAATATGATTTAAGGACCGTGAAGCTGGTCATCACAAAACCCAGTTGCTGGAATTTTAGAGTATCGGCCTACCAAGGAATGATCAGTCCCTGAGAAACTATCTCATGCTAAACAAAATCACAAGTAGTCATTTATGAGACAAAATGAGAGTGTATTTCAAAGAACCACAGAATTACAAGCTAGAACAGGGCTTAGAGATCATGCCATTCAATGTTTTCTAGCTGTACAAATTCATAGCAGATTTTCTCAGTCTGAAAAAACTTTCTCTACCAAAAGTCCTTACTTCTACAATGCTATAAACTTAAAAACCAAACTGCTCTTGATCTTCTATCTTCTCATTGTGTCCTGTTTTTCCCTTCCCCAATTCTCCCTTTCTTTCCAGTCTTACCCCCCTGAGATTCCAAGAGTCCAAACACACTAAGACTTGTGGAGGGCAAAATTGTACAACATTTAGATAGGGAAACACAAAGGTAGACCACTCCCTCATTTTCTATGAGGCCCACAGATTTGAAATGATTGACCAAGACTAGAAAGCCCAGACTAAAGCCAGGTTGCTTGATTCCCAATCCAGTGTTCATTATTTAATTTGCAATGAGAGCTATCTAGTTTGCAATGAGAGATATCTGTATAAGACATGTACCTTGAGAAACCAAACTAGTCATCAGAAGGTGAGCAGGAGACCAGGAATTGAATAATCTCAAGAGAGACTTTAATCAGGCCAAGTTATATTGAAGCCTAATAAAGTCCTCTTTCCTAAACAGGACCCTCAGTTCAGAAACATCTTCCCCATGGTCAGTGCTGAGTAAATACTGACAAGTTTTTCTACCAAGCTCTTCACTTTCTGCTTTTTCACACTGACCATTGTGTTTTGATCACACTGGGCTTTTTTATTACATTTGTCAGACTTCATGATAGACACATAGTTTAATGCAGAAATTACTGATGAAAAAACTTAAAACTTCAAATTTTAGCACAAAAGTATTTACAATTTTATAAGTATACCAGAATTTGGTGAGATGGGACTCAAATAGAACATGGCAAAGGAAATAGATTGCTCTTAAGAACTGATCTGATAACTGAATTGCTTTATATGTCAAGATTTAAGTTTATATGGAAATTCACCAACTTGAGGTTAGATGAAGTAGTATTTATATGAAGATAAAAGTAGAAGGAAAGTAAAATATTGCAAGAGTATATACTATTGATTGCCCTGGCAGGTGAAAAATATGAATGATGCTTTTCAAATCTATTACAAAATTGTCACAAAGTCAAGATACAGTAGTAAAGGTCTAACAGGAATCTAGATAGAACTTAGGAATAGGGACTGCACCTGTAATTTCTTTGGTACAGGGAACTTCTGGTCCCTGCAACTCTAAATCTCTAAACTCTAAACAAATTAAATAAAAATACAATACAACATAGATAATGTTATGTGTGGTTTTCTAAGTCAACCTGCAGCCAACAGGGATCTGTTTCTATGTGATTTTGATACCACTGGCTTCTAGCATTGAAACTCACTTGCCCAGGATCACATACCAATATATGTCAGTATCAGGACTTGAACCCAGATCTTCTTAGCTTTGAGGTAAGCTCTCTATCTCCTGGGTCACGCTGCCTCTTCTGATAAAATTTAGGCAAAATAGATAAAATTTCAAATGGATAAATGTGAAGTCCTGCAGGTAGGTTAGATATAGGGGGAAAGGGATATTCCCAAAGTAGATTCTGAGCCATCCCAGGCCTGAGCCTTTAGACACCCAAGGCAATAAAGCATCTACTCCTACGAAGACCATAAACCACCTCAGACCACAGACTCCAGGCACTGATTGCAATGTATTACTGTTGTTTGGTTGTTTCAGTCATTTCTGACTCTTCACAGCCCTAATTGGAGTTTTCTTGGCAAAGATACTGAAATGTTTTGCCATTTCCTTCTCTGTTCATTTTTCAGATGAGGAAACTGAGGCTAACAGGATTAAGTGACTTGCCCAGGGTCACACAACCCATAAGTATCTGAGGCTACATTTGAACTCAGGAATATGAGTCTTCCTGACTCCAAGCCCAGCACTCTATCCACTGCCCCATGTACAACATGTAGCCTGCTCTAAAGAAATAAACATGTCAGGCCTCATCCTCTAAGCATCAGGGTCAGCAAAGCACTGCTCAAAAGAAGACTAAGACATCTCAGATACTAAGCCTCACCACAGCCAACATACCAAGGGTGGTGCTTCAGAAAGCTGAGTGCTCTTATGGTATCTCCTGTCTGTGTCTTAATCCCTTCCCTTCTTGGTCCTCTGGGACAGAGGTGGAGCAAAATTTAAGCTCAGTCCCCAAAGACCAATTCACTATCTTGTCTTTTCTCAACCACCAGACTCCTAGAATTCAATAAATCAATCAGTAAACATTTATTAAGCACCCACTATGTGCCAAACATTGTGCTAAACATGAACCTTCAGCTTTGAGGCCAATTGGATTCAGTCAAAGGGCTGCATTTGAGGGCCTAGAGTGCCACATGTGGCCTCGAGACCAAGGCCACAGGTTCCCCACCCCTGGCTAAGTAGATTCTGGGACTCTAGGAGTTAGAGGCAATGAGGACCTATACTAGGCTCCATCCTTAGGACCTCAGGACCCCAAAGGCTTCTTAGGAATAAATAGTTGTGAAATCCTATAAAATTATTAGTTTTAAAAAACTGTCAATATTCCCTTTAAAGTATGTGGCATAAAATACCACTTTGCATAGTTTATATTTGTACACACACACACACACACACACACACACACACACACACACGCACAGGCTGTCTGCATGTACAGATAGGTGTCTTCTGTCACTGAAGATTACCCCACCACCACCACTGCCCACAAGGGGAGATGAAATGAGAGCTAAGGAACTGAAAACATTCTACAGTAAATAGCATATCAAATATTACTTACGATTATTCAAGTAAGATTTTCAAAAGAATTCAAGGATGGTTGAATACCAGAAAAGTAATCAGTGTAATAAAGCGTATATGAACAAAGAAAAAATAAAGACTACATATGCAATCCAGTAAAATACAAAATTCATTTATATTTTTAAAATAAAAATATAAGAATCAAAGTATATTTCCATAATAAGATGAAAATTATAGATCTGAAGCTCAAACCTATATTATATACTCTAGAACAGCAATTTTCAAAGGACAGTCCGTGGACCCTTGATGCCCGAAGACCCTTTCAGGAGGTACATGAAGTCAAAACTACTTTCAGAACAATACTAAAATGTCTTGTCAAATGACTCCTTCTTTTTTCAAGTACATCCGTATGAGGCAAGATTTTCTTCATATACTTCAACCAAAACAACATAACGCAACAGATTGAATGTAGAAGCAGATATGAGAATCCAGCTAATTTCTGTTAAGCTAGACATTAAAGAGATTTGCAAAAATATGTAAAACAATGCCACTCTTCTGAATCAACTTTTTTATTTTGGAAAAAAAAGTTATTTTCATGAAAATGTTATTTATCTTAATACATATGGGTTTATTACTTATTTAAATGAAATTAATATTTTTTAATTTTTTTCAGTTTTAAAGTTCTTTGAGGTCCTCAAAAATATTTGAGTGTACAGGGATCCTCAGACCAAAAAGTTTGAGAACTTCTACACTAGAGAGTTACTAGAAACATTCTCATTAAAAAAAAAACTGTCAAATATGCCTATCCTCACCACACTAATTTAACATAGCTTTAGAAATATTAACAATAACAAAAAGTATTAAAGAATTTAGAAGAATAATCATTAGCAATGAAGAAATTAAAATATCTTGATTTGCAAACATGATTACATATCTAGAAAAAAATAAAACCATCTACAATTTTAAAAATTAATGGAGGTGATTAATTACTTTAATAAGATAGTTACTTAAGTTATAATCCTACAAAAATCATCCACATTTTTACATGCCATCATTGAAAATTCTTTACAATAACAATAAAGTATATCAAACTTAACTTATCAAAGCAAACCAGAGACCTACATGAAGAAAATTCCAAAGTGATTTTGTCATAAATCAGAGAAAATTAAACCCATAAAAGGCTATTCTTACATGGATAAGTTAAGCAAATATAAGAAAAATACATTATTATTTCCCAAATTAATTTCCAGATGCAATGCAATGCCATTCAAAATATTCCACAGATTCAAAGGCTATTTCATAAAATTAATAAGAAAATTCATACTAAGAATAGGACATGGATATCAAGAACTAAAAATGAAAACTTGTAAAGGCAGACAAAGAACTACTAGATCTCAAAATATACTATATAATTATTTTTAATACTTTATAGAAAAATAAAAAGAATGAACCAGGTCAGAAACTCAGAAACAGAATTAGAATCCAATAAATATAAAAGCTTAATAGATGATAAACCAACACTTAATAAAAAACAGTAGAGAATGAAATTGCTATTCAATAAAAACTGCTAAAAAAATTGGCCACAATCTACTTGGATCCACACTTCACCTCATGCATCAAAGTAAGCTCTAAGTGATCAGGGAGCTAAATTTACACATGCATGCATGGATACACACACAAATTGGAAGAAAAATGGTATAAAATTACCTCAACTAAAGACATAAAGGGCATTTTTATCAAACATAAAAAATAAGTTCCTGCAGACAAAATCAATGGGGGTTTGATTATACAATGATAGAAAGGAGTTTGAGTGTTCCCTGTAGAATTAAAAGGGAAACTGTTTTGAGGAAAACATTTTCACTAATCACATCAGATAAAGGCCTAAAATCTACAATCTATAAGAAAACAATTCAAATCCAAAAGATCAATAATATATACTCCCTAAAGGATGCTTGGTCAAAAAACATGAATAAATAATTTATGAAGGAGGAAATACTAACTATTAATAACCATTTGAAATGATGCTCAAATTCTCTAACAGTCGGGGAAAAAAAATCAAGTCAATCTTAAGATACTTTTAAAGTCACTGGAAAGTCAACAATAAAAGAAAAAAAGGTAAAAAATGAATACTGATAGAATCTTGGGGAACAAAATACCAATATACAATAAGTAACAAAACCAATTAAATCACGTCTCAATGATTTTATTGTTAAGATTCCCTCAATAAAAAATTATAAAAAAGGGGGAATGACCTATCTGTCCTTTATTCATCATGATTAAAAAACAGCCATAGTTGCTTTATTTGTAATGGGCAAAAAAATGGAAAAGTTATCTACGTCCAATAGTTAAAGAATGGCTGGATGATTAACAAGGTAATGAGTCTAGAGGATGATCATAAGACTCTTATTTCAATGAATATTTATCAAAGTCTCTAAAGTTATCATTTTAGCCAAGATAGAAAAATGTATCCTTTATCAGTCTTTCCCAACTACTACTTTATGGCAAATTTCTATAGGCCTTAAAATTTTAATACCTAAAGTTTCTTATTTCTTAAAATTTGTAAAGTTTTTTTTAATTGGTCCCTCCTTCTACCTGTATCCTGATCTTCCGACCTCAATGTCCTCTTTCTAAATATCAGCTATCTGCCAGACTCCTTTAAGTCACTGCAATGCAGTACAGTCTCAAGCAGAGAATTTTGGATATTTGAAACTGTTTGAAGAGCCTTACCCAAAGTTGTCGGACTAATAGACTGACATCAACCTGCAATGAGATTTCTAATGGCAAAACCACAAGGCCCTGGCCTTACCTTTTGCTTATATTCAGTATAGGCTCATAGGACCATAAGGTCATAGGGTCATGGATTTCTCATTAGAAAGCACCTTTATGATAATGTAGTCCAACCTTCTCATTTTACAAAGAAAAAAATAAAGTCCAGAAAGGTTATATGACTTGTCCATGGTCATAAAGTTACCAAGGGATAGAGTCAAAATTTGAACCCAGGTCCTCTGTCCCAAATCCAGTATTATAGTTTGGATAAAAACACAGTAACATACATCAACACAGATCCATTTACTGTACATAAATCACTACTCAAAAAGTTTCTCGGCTTTCCTTACCGTTCTTCCAAATAACTGAATAAGAGAAATTCAAATCAAAATAACTCTGTTGTTTCACCTTATAACCTGCAAATTAGCAAAGATGAAAAAAGAGAAGAATGGTCAGCGGAGGAAAGGCTATGGAAAGGCAGACACATTTATGCATTGTTGATGTGGCTATGAATTGGTCTCATTATTTTGGAAAACATTTTGGAATTTTAAAAATGAGTAAAATATTTATATCCTTGACCCAGAGAGTCTACTTTTAGAAACATATACCAAGAAGATAAAAGACAGAAAGATCTCATGTATACAAAATATTAGTAGCAGATTTTTTCATGTGTGACTAACAAAAAACTGGAAATAAAGTAAGAGGTGATCAATTTTAAAATGTGCCACAAATTGTGGTGCATTAATATAATGGACTATGACTATACTCTAAGAAGGGATGAATATGAACAATTTAGAGAAGCTTAGGAAGACTTATAAACTGATACATAATAAAGTTAGAAGAACCAGAAAAGCAATATATATACACGATGACTACAACAATTTAAAAAAAAGTTAAAAAATTTAAATGAAAATTAATTCTGTGAAATTAGAAAATGTAAATGAAAATTTTAAAAAAATTTAAATGAAAATGAATGCTGTGAAATTATTAGAAAAGATGAGAAAATGTATCTTCCTCTCTTCTTTGGACAGATGAAGGACTTTGGAGGTAGAACATCACAGAAATTGTCAGATTCAGCTGATGTGTGAATTGAGTCTTGACGAACTAGCTGCTCTTTCTTTTTATTCCTTGTTATAAAAAAAATGCCTCACTAAGTAGAAGGGAGAAGATATGTTAAGAAATGAAAGTGATATAAAAACAAAAGATGCAAAACATTTTAAATTCAAGAGTTCCTTGGTTTTCCAAGCTGAACTGAGGAATAAAAAAGACAAAAATCAATAGCCTATAAACAATATTCCATGCTAGAATTCTTCCATGGCCTCATTCTAAGGATTTCTCATACTTCCCGCATTCCCACTGACTTCAAAGAGAAAATTCTAGAAGTAGAATTGGTAAGAGGTAGAAAAACACAAAGTATTTCTAATTACTCCAAACAGGGGCAATAAGTTATCTCCCCTGGTTCCCCAACTCTAGACTAGAGACAGTTTCCTATTAGATTTGGGGTAAAACTTAAAGGCTGGTGGAGTTTTTTTTCTGAACTTCTGACAGAGAAAGGTAGGACCAGGTCTTCTTCTTTCCCTAGAATAGAAAAAGCTTGCACTAAGTGGCTGGTGAATTTTATATAACTTTTAAGTAATATTCCTTTTTTAAGCTTATGTTTTCTAGCAAGCATATTTAACCAGCCATCTAAGTAAGAGGTAATTTTTAACATGACAACTCTGACTGGCTAGTATTTGGCAAGAATAGATTAGGCAACTAGGACTAGTCTGTCACCAGATTAAAACAACTACAATGGAAGCATGAGCTTTTCAGGGCCATAAGTTGAATTTTCTGAAAACATTCAGTAACATTACATTTAGAATTGGGAATAGATAGATACATTACAAAGCACTAGTCAAGGAGCAATCATTCAGATATATACAGCAAGCACAAAGCTGATAGGGTTGGATGTTTCCACTAAATTACAAGGAAACATTAATAGTTTACATAGCTACAGAGCATGGGCTAGTCATAAAACTTCCACTACACAAAAGAAAGGGAGTACAATTTTATTTCCATTTAGAAGATATCAAATATGTTCAATAGTATCACAAGATGACTGCTTTATAGACAATTGTTTAGGGAGAAGTCAAGACATCTATTTTCAAAGCAGTTGATGCTGGCTGATTCCGTGATGTGTTACAACTACTCTATTTGTCTTATTTATGTTCGTGATGCTAGTGGCTGGAAATGGTGACTAGTCACTCCCTATAATGATAGTGAATGATATGGCACATTGTGTCCTTCACCCAGCTAAGGTCAGTAGCCCAACATTTCCATCAAATAGCTATACAGTCATTTAGTGTAATTTAATATGGAATGCTAAAATTTTTAAATAGTTGTTATATTTTTAATTATCACTATTAACTATCCTATTGTCTCTCCCACGATACAGTTAATAAAAAAGTATAAAATCTTTACAAGGGAAGGAGGGGAGGACTGTGAAAGAATTTTTAAAGTTTGTTTTGATGTATTTTGTTTTTTATGTGAAACATTTTTATATATATCCCTCCTCTATTAAGCCCTCTTTTATAGTAAAAAAAAAAAAGATTACATAAAACCCATTAATATGACCACATCAGACTACATATGTACCATTCCCAAATCTGTAGCCCCCTAACTCTCTAATTAGAGAAAGAAAATGTATTTCATTATCTCTTTTCCAGGACCACAAGAATGACCATTGAGGTTAATCTCAATTCTGGTGTGTTTTATTATTGTTTTCATATTATTTTTCTGGTTCTTCTTATAGTCTTTAACTTTTACAATTCTGACACTTTACACATGAAGCCTTTACCCATCCCTTCCACAACCACTCCTATACCTAAACATGTCAAATAAATGTCTTTTATTTTCTCAACTATCCTCTGAATTTTTCAGTGATATTTATAGACACTAGGCAAAAGAAAATACATCATCCCTTTCTTACTAGAAAAAAGTTTGCAATCATCTATTCTCTTCATACTCTATTTACAAATTAAATTTATATAATCCTTTGAAGTATTTAACACTAATACATAACCCTAAAACAATGGACACTATAAATTTGGAAATAAGGTTGTCAAAGAACAGAAGAGGCTCCATGAAAAAATGGAAATAGAACCTAACAGGGAAGATGGTGAACAAGAAGCACAAAAAAGAGCAAATTTATGATCACAATAAATAAGAGTTGGTGTGATTTCTTAAATTTGGCCAAAGTCTGAGTGATGAAATTATCCCCTAGTTTAATTTCTAGAGAATTTTAAAGGGTGAGGGAATTCAGGTAATTCAAGATAATTTTTCATGGTTCAATCTTTTGTCTTGCAGTGATTAGATACTAGATCTCCCTGGTCTTTGCTTCCAGGTGTCCTATTTCCAGGTATACAGAGGACTAGTTTATAGGTTTCTCCCTAGAGAGTACCTTTCTTTATGTTTACCCTGACATGACAAACTATTCCTCTGCTATAATTTTATTATCCTATTTCATCTATCTCACTCCCCAAAACCCAAAAGTACAGGCAAAGCTAACACTTCATGGAGTGTGGAATAAAGACTTTTATCTTCAGTGTCACTCTTCTTTGTCCCATCCATAACCAAAAATAACATTTCATGGAGATAGAGGAGAAATATAGCCAAGATGTCTTCACATCCTCAGAATCTTAAAGTTTTAAAAGACCTTAGTAATTATGTAATCCAAGTTTCTCATCCAAAAAAGAAAATCATTGAGTCTGTTTGAATACACCAAAGAAGCTTTCTGTTCCATTTTAGGATATCTCTATTGTCAGAACCTTCTCCCACTCTGGTTCCCTGTAAATTCTTCCCATTATACCTAGTTCTGCCATCCAGGGCCAAATAGAACAAGTTTATTCTTTATTTCACATGATAGTCTTTCAAATATTTGAAGAGAGTTAATTGTGTGTGTTCCTGAAGTCTCCTCTTCTCAAGTCTAAAGGCTATGAGACAGAGGACTCTGAGGGGGTCTCCTGGGAAAATGTGGCAGCATAGTCTCCCCTCTTGTTTAAAACCTGGAAGAACAATCAAAGTGATGGTAAGGAAGCAAGAAAGATGAGTAGAGGCAGAGACTTGAAAAGCAAACTCAAAAGACCTATAGGAAGGGAGAAGACAGGAGAATAAATGAGAAAGCAAGGAAAAGAGAAGATGAAAGGAGAAGAGTGCAAAAAATTAAAAGCCCAAGATTTGGGACCATAATTATACATTTATATATGAAGAAGCAATGAAATCCACTGAAGCAATGCAAAGTACTATAATAGTTAACTAGTACCCAGGGCAAGCACTGGAGTAGGAATCAAGAGTCCTCTATTGTAGGCCCATTTCCATTACTAACTAACTGTAACAATGGGCAAGTCACTTAACCTGTTTCCTCATCTATAAAAAAGGCCAGAAACTTGCATTATTTATCTCACAGGTTATCATCTCAAGTGAGAAAATTTATAAACTACAGTGTAACTGTAAAGTATTGTACAAATATAAGTTTGCAAGTCAGGCAATGCCTTTTGAATATAAAAACAAAATAAAAAGTAAAGATAAGTTCTTCTGTGAGAGTTGAAATTTGGATCTAAAGATAGGTCCTAAAGAGGAATTCTGACCATTTTCAGCAATCGCTACCTTTTTGGAATAAGTTTACTGTGTTCTAAGGTGACAGCTTTGAAAAACAATGCAATACGTAACTAAATAAACTCCAGTATCATTTTTTTTGAGAATTCAGTATTTCACAGATACACTTGGAAGAAAATTAATGATAAGCAAAATTTGCAATTACTTAGGAGTTAACACATTTGTGTAGGAACATGCCAAAGGTGAAGTCATTCCCACATAGAGTCCTACAGCAAGAATGAAATTTCAGTTGTGCACAAGTATACTAACATAAGGATCCATAGTGTACTTTTAGAAATGCAGTTCTTTACCAACCACACTTCTTTAGTCTGATGACCAGACTACCAAATGTTCCATCAGCACATTTTCAAAGAGGCCTCATTAAAATCACTAATATCATTGCTAGAAAGTGGCAGAGCTATGGCCAAACCCAGGTCTCAGAATTTCAAATCTAGTTCTCTTTCTTACTTGTGACATTTACCGATTCCATTTTTAAAAGTTTATGTACATATATACTGAACTCTCCCTTAGAATAAAGAAAAATATAATGCAAAATAAATGGCATAGCAATAGTGTTTAACAGGTAAACAACACTGAAAGCTCATATTTCCTCACCTGTCTACCCAGTGAAGGAGGGTACATTGTCCATAGTTTCTTCATTTGTTCTCAAAGGACCAGAATTGGTCATTAAACATTAATCAGATTTCACCTGCCCTTAATTTTTCTTTTTTTTTAACCTTATTATAATCAGAATATATATTGTTATGCCTCTGCTTTCTTCACTCTACATCAGTTCACGCAAATAATCTCAAGTTTCTCTGAATTCCTACTATGATGTCAATGGATTTCATACAGTCATGCACCACTAACACAAGCCTATTCTTCAAGATTTCTTAACATAATATATCACAAGATAAGTCAATCAATAGCTTTTTTGATACTTCTATTTTGAAGAGACTGCAAGGGAGAACTAGGAAACAAATGAGAATATGAGATAGGAGGAATCATATTTTTGAATGCATTTTAAATCTCCTTTGGAATTTTAAAATAACTTATAATCTCTCATAACTATCAAAAGTCAATAACAAAGAAAATAGTAATCATTTTTAATATTCATGAAAAGTTCACTGGACAATACATTAAAATGTCTTTGGGCAGTTTTTTAAACACCCACCCAAGTATCTAGCCAATAATTTCTAAAGATTTTGTAAAAATATATATAGAGAGAGAGAGTGTACCAAGAATTCAAAGCCCTGAAATATTTAGTTTTGTATCATCTATAATTTTGTTGTTGTTGTTAAGTCATTTCAGTAATGTCCAACTCTTCATGACCCCACCTGGGGTTGTCTTGACAAAGATACTAAAGTTGGTTTGCCATTTCCTTCTCCAGCTCATTTTACAGATGAGGAAACTGAGGCAAACAAAGTTAAGGGACTTGCCCAAGATCATACAGCTATTAAGTGTCTGAAGCTAGATTTAAACTTAAGTCTTCCTGACTGTAGGCCTGGTGCTTATCCACTGCACCACCTAGTTGCCCTCTTTTTAATGATGGGCAAATTATTTAGCTTCTCTGAGCTTCAGTTTCTCACCTATAAAAGATATGTTTGTAGTACCTACACCTCACAAGTCTGTTGTGAAACTCAAATGTCCAATAATGGATGTAGTTTTTTGTTTTTTCTCAATCTTAAATGTCAATTCCATTATGCTTCTTGGCTTTTTGATAGTAAATGCTAATTATCAGTATTTTATGCCTAAGCTATGTCCTTTTAAAAAATTTTAATTTCCTTCTAATATTTTCAGGAATATCCGAAGGCATCTTGCTAGGTACACAAGATCCCTCTATTAGGAAAAAACAAACGCTTGCTGGAAACCAAAAGTTAGCAGCAGTTTTCAATGTCTTACAAGAGGAAAGTCTCAGGACAAATCTCAGGCAAACACAGCATGAGTATAAACAGACTGATGTTACTGTTGCTGGCAATTAACAGCTACACCTGTGTCTGACATTGCTAACACAAAATCTGCCATTATTGACCCTCTAAATGAAAATCGAGATGACTACAAAGTTATCACCCTCCACAAAATGATTCAGACTACATAAAAGGAAGGGAAAATGCATGAGATTAGTTTAGAAATGAATCTGAAATGGAGGGTAAAGGACAGAAAACTCATCCAATATAAAATTACATGAGATGACTAGAAATCATCCTGACCTTTCATCTACATGAGGAAGATCATGCCACTTGCTCTGATGTCTAAGACATTCTTTCATTTTATCTGGCTGAGTAAATGTCACAGTGTTCAATGAGGAAAACAAATTCCCTTTTTGGGGGTGGGGGGTGTGACAGGCAGCAAAGGAAGAATTAGCCCTCAGCAAAACTGTGAAGTAGTAAAAATTTGTCTTTCGTGCTGTCTTGTCAACATCAGGCATCCCACCTAGACCTGCTTCTCCCTAGCAGTATCTGATATTCCTAAATTAGGTTACACTTTATTCCCCAATCCTTGGGAAATCTTCATTCATCCTGGGGCCACTGACTTCATCTGTTAGAAAAACACCTCAATTAAGCTAATTCACACCGAGGTATGAATCTCATCTACTGGACTTGCCCAAAACTATGCCTGAAACTCTACAGAACATTTTATATCCCTTGGTTTGAGACTGAATATACCCTATTACAGTGCCAGTGGTTTGGGACAGGAGATCTGCGGAAAGCAGAAAAGCAGAGTATGAAGGAACAAGTGGTTTATTAGCCATTAACACCTTTGTGTGGTTGAGTTTATCAGATATATTCCAACCTATATAGTATAGAGTGGGTTTTAATTGGGGAGGGTAGGAAATTAATGATGAGCTCAATGATTTTAGAAAAATATGGAAAGACTTGCACAAAATAACAAAGAGTGAAATGAGCAGAAGCAAGAGAACATTGTATACAGTACCAGTAATGTTGTTTTAAGAATGACTTTGAGCAAATAAATTAGTTTGACTATTATAAATATTCAAATTAACTATAAAGGAAATATGTAGAATGACACTATCTGCGTCTAGAGAAAGAAATGATAAACAGATGTATGTACAGAATAGTTTTACTATATACCTATTTGTAACTAATGGTAGCAATCTCTAGGGGGAGGGAAGAAAAAAAAGAAATTTACTTGATAATTTTGTTGTATATTTGAAGGGAATAGCAAGTTGTACGTAGCACATTTACAGTTTCATACGCAATCATCTTTTTATTGTACTATGTTATAGAAATGCTTGTTTTATTCCATAAATTAAAAATAAAATTTTAAAAAAGAGAGAGAGAACTAGACATCTTCGAATAGAAGATACTCCAAATTGAAGGGGAAATAAACAAAAGAATCAGAGAGTTAGAGTAAGGTCTTCTAGTTCAATCGTCCTATTTTATAGATTAGGAAACTGACACCCAGAGAGGTAAGTGACTTGCTCTAGATCCCATGGGTAGTAAAAGACAGAACCAGGATTCACACTGAGATCCTGGGACTCCAGGTTTAGCACTGTCTTTTCACTTCATCCACTTCATAACTGTGTCTTAGGGTTGACTCCATTCATGTTCCGCCCACTTAAATGTTATTTATCATAAATTTTTAAAATCTGTTAAATGTTTACCTGATACAGTGTTCTGTGTTTAGTGATTTAGTATTCAGAAGGCGAAGTGTGGCTAAATAGGGTAAGCAGTAGATTAAAGAACAAAGGAGAATTTTAATCCTGGCTGAACCGCTGTCAAAAGTTTCTAGAGGTGTGCCGCAGGAGCCTATGCCTGGTCCTGTTTCTGTTTAACTTTTTATATTAATAATTCAATCAAAGGTACAGATGGTATGTTTATCAAATTCACAGATGACACAAACTGCATAGCTGGCATGCTAGATGATGTAATTAGGACCCAAAGAGCTCCTGACAGGCTAAAACACTGAGCCAAATCTAAGAGTATAAAACTCAAAAGGGATAAATCCAAAGCTTTACACTTTGGCTCAAAAAAATCAATTTCACAAGTGCAAGATGAGGGAGGTGTAGTTAAACCACAATTTATCTGAAAGAAATCTGAAGGTTTTAGTGGATTTCAAAGTCTGTATGAGCCAATGGGGTATGATATGACAGCCAAGAGTGAATGCATTCTTAAGACTGCATTAAGAAAAGTATTGCATCAGCAACACTCTGAAGGACTAGTACTACTGTTCTCTGTCCTGGCTAGACCATAAATGAAGCACTGTGTTCAATTCTAGGTGCCATATTTAAGGAAGGACATTGCTAAAGTGAAGAACATTCAAATGATGTCACCTAGGGTCGTCATAAGAAGCCTCCTCAAGATCATGCCATGTGAGAATTGATTGAAGAAACTGCAAATGTTCAATCTAGACTAAAGAAGGCTTTAGAGAGATATGATAATTGTGTTCAGATGTTTTGAATGGCTGTCATAAAACAAAAGGACATACTTTTCCTGCTTGTTTAAAAAACATAGAACTAGAAATTATGAGTTCCTAGTTCTTAGAAAGAAGCAAATTTAGGTTTGAAGTAAAAGAAAACTTCCACAACAATTAGAGCTATCCCAAAGTGAAACAGGCTCCCTTAAGAGGTAGAGAGTGGGTTCACCCTCACTGGAGATCTTCAAACAAACGCTGGACAACCATTTACCAGAGATATTATAGAGGGGATTCTTGTTCAGGAGGTTTATTACCAGGTATACAGAGCCTCCGATGCACCTTCCAACTCTGTGATCCTGTGACACCAGGGATAGACACAGAGCTATCAGAAAGTCAATGAAAATAAATTTTAAATTCTAATTTCTACAAAGGTAGGACAATGTTCCCTATTTTATTTAATGTTTTCAATATACCAAATGATTCATTATTGCATCAGTATGGATAATCCCTCTGATGTCAAATCCAACCCCTCTACAAATTAATAGACAGTGAGTGAGTTTCTGAGACAAAAGAATTCATCACAACACAGCCAATCTGCTCCTTGAGACATCAAATTAAAGAAGTCTGGGCAGCAGACATGACTTATCATAAAGAAAAGCCTATTCTACTTGAAGTTCTTCTAGCTTAGTTGGATTAAGAGCTTGTGCTCCATTAGCACAGCCTTCGAGAATCCAAGCTTACCTTGACAGCACAATGAAGCAACAAAGCAGGACTTCAGTGAAGTCTTAATCATCTACAAAGAGAATAGCTGATTTGCCACATGCAAAACAGGTGATAAAAATGACTGTGACACATTTGCAAAATATAAATTGCCATTTAAATGTTTAATAAAATGGAATCATGATGGGAAATCAGTGGTTTTGAAATGCAAAGCAGCTATCATGCTAAGAACAAATATAGCCTAAGTAATAAGCTACAACTTTAAAATCTTAATTTGTGAGGTGATCTCTATCAATACACCATTCAGACAGCAACTTTATTTTCTTTTTCTTTTAGTTATTGTACTGACTTGATCATTGAAATGGGATAGAAAAACTTTTAAAAGATCTGAAAAGATTACTCATCAATCAATCAAGTTTTTTTTTTTTTTTGGTTGTTGTTGTTTAGTCATTTTTCAGTTGTGTCCAACTCTAATGGTGCAGACTAAGGCTTTTTTGCCTTAAAAGTAAACAAACAGCAGAGTTCACTAACATCAAGATCAAGGGTACCTGAATGGCTGAACAAGCTGTGGTATATGAATGGTAATGGAATTCTATTGTGCAATAAGAAATGATGAACAGGCAAATTTCAGAAAAACCTGGAAAGACTTATATGAACTGATTTAAAGTAAAATGGGCAGAACCAGGAAAACATTGTATACAGTATCACCAACACTGTGTGATGATCAACTATGAATGACTAACCCCTTCTCAGCAACACAATGATCCAAGACAAGTACAAAGGACTCATGAAGGAAACGCCATCCACATACAAAGAACTGATGGACTCTGAATGCAGATCAAAGCATATTCTTTCACTTTATTCTTTCTCATTTTTTTTCCTTTTAGTCTGTTTCTTCTTTCACAACTGTGACTATCTAGAATATTTTTATATTATAGCTCATGTATAAACTATATCAAACTACCTACCATTTTCAGAAGACAGGAGAGGTCGGAGGGAGGGAAGAAGAGAGGGAGGGAGGGAGAAAATTTTGGAACTCAAAATCTTGTCAAAATGAATGCTAAAAATTTTCTTGACATGTAACTTGGGAAAAAATGAAATTAAAAAATTTTTTAAAAAATCAAAGGTACCTGAAGAGGAGTTGGTCTTGGCAAAAAGAAGGACAACTCCTTTATCTGAAGCTAGATAGAATAAAATTAATTTCTAAGATCCCTTCAAGCTCTAATTGTATGACGTGCTCCTCTGTAATATGCATTCATTCTAGGTGAATCACACATGTAATCAGTGACTGTCTACAGAGGCAGGAACTAAGAGAGTGGCACAATTTATACTGGAAGGGCTACATGTTTAGGATTTATCTAAAAGAAAGTTAATGGTAAGTCATTTGTTCAAAAGGATGTAATTTAAAATCAATTGCAATACAGTAACAATGCATAGTGGTACAATACGTACATCAGATAATGGTAAAATTGTATTTGATTTTTGGAATCCTATTTGTTGTAAGCACAAAGTCAACATTTGTGCATATAAACTCAAATCTCATCTGGCTAGAATGATTTTTATTCAAAAAGGATCCTTTTTCTCATTCCTCCAACATAAGAAATCCAATACTTAAATGCCAAAACCCAGCCATTAAGTATCTAAGTGAATATTTGTTCCAAAGAAACACCATTGCTTTCCTCATAAAGGCAGTATTGCTACAAACAATCACCATTGAGCATTATATTCCTAAGTGGAAGGGCCTTAGAGTTCATCTAATCCAACCCCCTCATTTTAGGGATGACAGAATTGAAGTACAAAAGGTGAAATGAATTGCTTATGCTCCACAAGTAACAAGTAGCAGAACTTACATACGAATCCAGGTCCTGACTCCAAATCAAGGGTTTTTGTATGTGGCTCCACTTTAAAGAAGAACTATAGCAGACACATGACCAGTATGTTCCATTAACTATTCTAGGTATACCTTTATTCATTTTAAACATATGATTTTAGGCCTGAGATTTGGGTATGGTTTTGGGATTTCTGAAGAGTGGATCTCCCCATGCCATCTCATTAGGCTGACCCCATTGCTGATCAGTCCAGAAACTTTGATTTGCTCCATGTCCAATCTGTTTTCCCCTCATTAGAAAGCTTAGTGGGTCCCCTGCTCACACTCATACACACACACACACACACACACACACACACATGTGCGCGCGCACACACACAGAGGTTCACCATATCGGTGCTATACTTAGTGTAGGCACTAGGGCAGCCTTAGTCTCATAGCAATGTAGAGCTCCCTAACTCAAGTGATCCACCAACCTTCAGGTTCTGCAATAGCAGAGACTATGGGCATCAGCCCCCATACCTGGCCTATACATATATTCTTAAAAACATTTTTACCAAGCCTAAATGAAGCCTGTAAACATTTCTCAAGTAGATCTCCAAAACAGAATTTTAAATAATTGTACAAGGTCCTAATGCAGAGAAGACCCTAGTCAGCAACCCCTCAGTGAATAATCCAACTCAGAAGATTTCTAGACCTACAGAAATTAGCCTTTACTAAAACCAGGGAAGGAGCAACCCATCCTAACCTCTCTCTCAGTTCCATGTCAATATGAAGGATATAGTACTAAAGAGTGAAATGTGAGGCTCTTACATAGATGAAGCCACAGCTGCCAAAACAGTAAACTGCAATCTACCCTAACACATATGGGACCTACAAGAAGCTTCACCCAAGAGTGTACTGACTCAATAAAATCTGAGCCATCACAGATAAAAGGCTATGGCATCATTCACAAACTCCTGCCCAGAGCAAATATTGTTCCAACATGACTGTGGCAACAAATTTGATATCATCTGTTTCTCTGGCCCTGACATCTGTTCATCAGCCAGGTTTCAGACTGTCTTGCTTGCTAATCTGATCTTAATCCCTGGTGATCACATCTCTAGTCTACCATCCTGAATGATCTTGTCATGAGCCCCCATCTGAACATAAATTGTGCCAGTAATTTTTCCTACTCACAATCTCTGTCTAGTCATTCATTTACCATATCTTCACAATAACTATTAGTAATTTACCAATTCATAATGCCTATTCATCTAACTATTCCTCTCCCTTTAAATCCTGCCAGCACCTTGCCTTATTCTGACTTTAGCCCATCAGACTATATCATCTCTTATTCAAGTACTTGCCTGCCCTGCTTTCTTTAGCTAAAATAATAATAGTTACTGACAGCAGAAAGTAGAAAAAGTCTTAAACAACCACTATGCCCTCAAGAAGTTCTCAATGTTTGGAAAACTATAATAAATAATCAATTATAAATTCAATTCCTCAGGAATATCATGTCCCCAGCACAATAACTTGAACATAGTAGGACTTAATAAGAATCTGCTGAATGAATGTTGCTAGATGATTGAATGAATACAATGCCCAGATTTACCCTTAAACTCAATCTATTTTATGTGTTTTCCTGAAAGTGAAACGAGCACAAATTTGCTCAGAAAAATGATATACTTTTTACCTGGAAATTAATTCTTGTGATCTGTACACTATGCTTTTATAAATGCACGCTAAGACCAAGTAAGATTTTTACCAATTCTATCATATTACAAGTAGTATGGTGCATAGTAAGCATGGTATATAGTAAGCACTTAATAAACATTTGTTGCTTTGCCTTTGATGTATTTAAAATATATAACATATATATAGATATACTTTCCTATGATAACTTTGCTTGATGATTCTTTATGTATTAACATCAAGCAAGGCATAAAACAGAGAGATGTATGATTACTAACTGTGTTTGCTACTGTCATAGAGAATGTCCAGTGCAGAGTTAAAGTAGAAAAGAGATTTATTTATTATATAAGGTAAGGTCCTTCATATGTTTTCAGATAACATTGTGCCCATCAATGAATACTGATACACTGTGCAAAGACTCCTAAATGAGATCCATAAATATTCACAAGAATATTACTCACACAGGAAAAACCTAGTAGATGAAGAATGTTTATTGTCCAGACTATTTAATATATGCAGCTAGACAGCCAACCCATAGAGCTGGTTCATCACTATATATACCTGGGACAGCTACTGTAGACCAATAATGAACCAGACCCAGAATCAAACAGGAAGAAGCAAGCAGATTGGATTTCTTTTCTCAAACTATTTAGGGTTTTTAATGACCTCCAAACTTTTCCCTAAAACAAAGGCACAACTTTTAACATCAATATTCTTCCTATGAGATAGTACAGCTACAAGACATGGAACAACACAGTCTTAAGAATTAAAGTTGTGAGCCATCAGGTGAGCAACAAAAATGGTAGACATGAGTAAGATGTAACTTACTACCAAAGATGAATTGTATGTTTCTAGAAACAGCTTGAGTGATAAGTCAAAACTTCATTATACACCACAAAAATCTTGCCTTCAACCATGCTACTGCACCCTCTAAACCAAAGATTGCAAATTGAAGGGATCTTAACCCCTTTAGCTCTGGAATGCCTCTCTTCTGTCCTGTTGCTGTCCTTATTGTTGAGTGCCTCACATGGCCCATTCTATTGAGCCATCCCAATGCAAGCTTCATTTTACAACCTGGCCATCTTGACTGCTGCCATGGTAGAGGCATCAGAGATTATGCCTAGGGGGACTTAATCTTTTTGGCTCCGTAACTCCCACCCTGGGACCCACACTTTCCTGATTTAGTAAGCTCATCACATAGCCCACAACATCTAGCTTGCTACTGTCATGCTTCATTTATATCTCAGTCATTTTCTTACCTTTGTTATCTGCACAGCATAGATACACACACACACACACACACACACACACACACACCACCTGCTTTCTAGCACTGGATCTATAATTAAATCAGTACTGTCATTACTACAGGAAAGAGTACATCAATTTACTATCTATTGCTCCAATCACCATCATACCCATAATTTTCCAAACCAAAATACCCCTCCTTGGTAACCCTTCCCCTTTACGCACTGTCTCTACAACTTAAGTTTCTAGAGACAAGAACTGCCTCATTTTTGTATCCCCTAGAATCTGGCTCAGTCCTTGGCATATAATGAGTTTTTAATAAATTCTTCATTCCTTTATCAGATAGATGTAGGACCAAAAAAGGCAGTGGGTCAGTTACTTAGCAAAAGCAACTTGCCCTGTTGGGATAGCTGTCCATCAGTATCTCTGCATCCAGAGACCTAGAGGAAGCTGCCATGGAAGCCTTTCAGAAGGATACAGACAATAGTTGAATGGGATGAGAAGGTGAAGATGCATTGAAATATATACCCTTAGAATACCCATATCAATGAGGAGAGAAATCCATCATAATATCGAAAAAAAGGACTGCCCAGCCTATCCTGTCATAATGTGGAAGCTCATCAAAGGAGAGGATTGATTACACAGGATAGAGGACAAAACCAGTTTAACACAATGATGTAGAAAAGATTTGAGAAGTGCAGAGAGGAGCAATATAAAGAACATGGCAGAAGCCAAATGATTAACTTTATAAAAATTGTGCTCGGGGATTGAGAATTTAAACTTATGTTCCCATCATTTATTTTAAGCAATAAGAAATCTAAATAATTTTTCAAAAGTGAATTATAAATCCTCTAACAATGAAAAACATAGTAACATACAGAAAACACTACATAAGAAATAATTTCACATTATAAACTGAGGAGAATTCAACTCCGTTGAGTTTTAATAGCCTCCATTTGTAATGTAACTGGTGTCTTTTAAGACTCTTATCTTGGCAGCACAGAGCACCAATTCAGAGTTGATCTAACTACATTGGCTTTTTCTATTAAATTAGGGCAAGATTAACTTCCAAGTCCCCCTGCACAGAGCCACATGTGGCACCTTAATTCCAACTGTGATTTTTGAAAAAGAAAAAAATAAAGACTTTTCTCAATACCTTTATTCTTTTCCATACATGTGGATAAAATGTCTTTTAAATTGATGTCTATCATTTCTGACAACATTATAATGTGAGCTTCCCATAGAAAGAACTTCTATCATTTTATTCAGTCCCCAACATAACAGCCAGAGCCAGCACTTGTTTATCAAATATCATTTGATTAATTAATCTTGATTAAAATCTAAGTCATCATAGTAAAAATGTTCAATGAAAAAGTAATAGCCCAAAAGAGATATGTATTTAATAGATTCCTTAGGATACCAGTACAACATCTTAGGTTCTTACAATGTTCATTTATATATGTACAGTGAAAAGGACCTTAGATTTGGAGTCAGAACTGACCTTGAATCTTGGCTTAGTAACTTGCTACTTGTTTGACTTGAGGCAAGTTATTACATTTCCCCAACCTTGAGTTTTATCATTTATAAAATAAGGAAACTGCCTAGATGATCTTCAAACCCATGTGTAAATTTCCTAAAGATTCATTCATGAATAACAACAGCAAAGAGACAAATCTAAGACCTTTTTGCCTTAGAAGTAAACAGGTAACAGAGCTCTCTAACAATAAGAGTTCTTAATATAACTTTTAAGAAGAGAGTCAGGTACTATATTTTGAGTTCATGTTATAAGGCAAATAAAAATAACGATACAAAATTATATGTTGTAAAATATTCATATTATAATAAGAAAGTCTCTGCAAGATTTACCACAATATTCTATTATACCAAAAAAAAAGTAAATATGCCTTCCACCAATCCCCAAATGTTCATGCAAATTCATAAATTTAAGATATATATTTACTACCAATGCTCATTATCTGACACAGAGAAACTAACAATTAAAATTGCCTTGAAACAGGTCTGGTAAAATTGGTTTGGGATTTATTGTTTTGTATTTTCCTCAAAGGTCTTGAACCAGAACCAGAATCTTATAGTAAAAATTCATCCTATTCATCGTTAATAAATGAATAGTCATTAAACATGGTGCTAAACTTGTAAGGCTGCCTCCTGTTTGCTAGATTGAAAAGGAAAACATCTATCTAATAATATACCTCAGCACTTCTGCTCAGGAAAACTAGAATCTCTACATGTCTTAGGATACAGATTGAGCAAAATACTGAGCATGTTTGTGCAATTAGCCATGATGAGTTTTTTTATTATTGTGACTAAATTTATTTTTAAAACCTGTGAGTTCACCTAAAAAATCAATTCAGCTCTTGAATACATCTGAGTAAACTGTATATAATGCAGCATTTTATATGATAAACTTTTCTAACTCACCTCCATTATAGGGTGTTTTTTTTTTGTTATATTACTTTTCTCATCAAGCTCTAGAAAGCAGCTTTCAATTCAACAAACCTATTCTTTATACACCTAATCTGTGTAAAGCACTCTGCTAGGTGATGAGAGACACAAAAAGATAAATATGACTATCCCTGCCATTAGCACCTCTGGTGCTAATGCTATACTGGGAACACCATAGGGTATGACTGGCATTGACCACCTGGTCACAGCAAAGAATGACAGATCGCAAGCACAAATATTGGGCAGTAAGCACCAGAGAGGCATTCTGGCTGGGAAGACAGCTCCAGTCATCCTGGTGTATTGCCTGTTTGTTTAGCTGGGGACAGACCTCACCACATTACTATATCATCTCCACATATCCACCCACCATTTTTTTCTCACTGAAGCTGTTCAGTATACTGACACCAAGGGTTGACAGTTGCCATTGAACTCCATGGGCAAGACCACAAACCAGGCTGGAATCCATGCTTAGAATTGTGGTAACTTCCTCTGTTTTCCTTTATTCTATAAATTTTGTAACCCCTGACCATGTTCAGGCTCAGTCCATGTTTTCTAGAGAGCTGGACCCTGCTGATCTCTCTGTCTTGTCAGGAGTACATGGTTACCACTGGGTGACCACTGGAAGGTCATCAGTCCATAACAAAACTTGATTCCATATACTATATTAGTCCAAAAAGTCTGAGCCTGACTTTGTTTAGAAATAAACTAAGGGTACCAACTGGCTATGGCATGCATAAGGACTTGAGATTTTAAAATTTAACTAACTGGGCCCCGCCTTTCCCCATCCATTCGTCTACAATCTCCAAAAATGCCAGGTAGCAAAGTTTTTTGTTTTGTTTAGTTTTTACTGTTTCTCTGTCACTCAGATGAGAGGACCACTTCAAATAATCTCCTTGCCCAGTTGCTGCTACTAGTCAAATAGTCTGTTTAGGTCCCAGAGCACTTTGTCTCTACAATAATATTTTCCAGTTCATTTTTATTAACATTCCTAATGTGTTATCTAAATGTTAAATAACCACAACATTGCTGCTCATTTGTAGCACCAGGGTGAAAGTGAAAATAGTCTGCTGAAAGAATGATTCCCCCTCACAACTAATTTACAAAAAGTAAACTGAGGATATATCTCTCGTACATGAACAACTGCCCAATATTCATTTGCCCAAGAAAATTATATGATATAACTTCACTCTCAGTGGAATTGCTCAGAAAACAAAAATTCCCAAAGATAAGCTCAGTCATCTTATACTTAACAGGCACTATAAAAATTAGCTTTGAGACTATTTTAGTTTGCAAACCTTAGAGCAATGAAAATTTAATAAATCAAAAACACACTGTAGAAAAGGGAGTTGACAGGCAGCCACGAGGGAAAATATATCTGCTGAAAAATACCACAGATGCTTTGTCCCGATCGTGGTACCAACACAATCCATTCATTTCAAAACCAAATAGAATTCTTGAGAATTCTAGTACCCATTATGGAGCAAATAAGATTACACTGTTAATTAAGAAAAGTAGCAACCATTCTCCCCTTTTGCTCCTAATATTACTTTAGGCTACTACTCCATGCCCGATGCTACCTATTCACTCAATGTGTTCTTTTTGGTAGCTACACTACTTACTGGAGTAGATGCTCATTTGAGGATTGCACAATTTTCACCTCCCAAAAGAACAATTTTAGAATTCTCAACTATCATTTTCTCCTTATTTCTCTTTAGAGTAGAGTTCAAGCCAATCTTTTTGCTATTATTTCTTGGTTTTCAACTACATACAACAGACCACCTCTGATTTTGAACTCTGCAAGGCCAATGTTTCTCCTACTATGATTTTTCAACTTCTATATCTGAAGAACTAACAAAAAGCATGCTGGCTTGCTCCTATCAGTTAGCAGACAATATTTTTAATGCTGAAGGTAGATGGGATACCATAAGAGGTAATAACATATAGAAAATTACTGCACAGATGTTAATAGACGTCAGTGCCTCTGGTTTGTTTTGGGCTTTGGTTAAAAGGTACAAGAAAAGCCTCACTAGCACTTCCGCAAGGAATTACAAAGTTTCTATTTCTACTTGAGAGGCTAGATAGAAGACTTCATCATACTCATCCCTCCCCATTCCAAGAACAATAAAAATTAGATACACTTTGCAAAGTTGGCTTGTTCAGAAAGTCAGCTAAGTACATAAGCAACTAAGAAATCATTGCAATTTTATTGACTTCTGGAAGCTCATACTTATACATGAAATCAAGTACTTTTATTAGATGTCTAAGTTTATATTTCCTCTCTAATTATACTTAAAAGACATGTACTGTTATATATATATATATATATATATATATATTCAAGACACAGTCTGTGGAACATTCTGAGTGTTTGTATAATTTTCACATGCAAAGCACATGTAAATTGGACGCATACATTAGAAAGGCAGTTTGGTATAGAGAGTACAGAACCTGGAGTCACAAGAAAGAGGTTCAATTCCCAGCCTGAACACTTTTCTAACCTGTGGGACTGAGCAAGTCATTTAATTTCTCTGAGTTTTAGTTTCTTCATCTGTAAAATGTATATAATAGTGGAAAGAGACTATGGTTTCAATGGTAATGAACCTCCCAGTCAAGGAAACTCCCTCTACCAATGCAAGTCAGTACACCACATTTAACAAATATTGGACTCTCCATGATGTTGTATGGCACAACACAAATAAAGGTCATAATCTCTCACTATGCTGAACAGTCAGTCAGATAAGTCCAGATAAACTGGCATTTATCAGTCACCTACTATGTGTCAAGCACTGTGCTAAGCACTAGGGATATAAAAAGAGATGCCCCCCCCAAAAAAATTCCCAGGTCTCAATGAGGCCACAGTCTAATGACTAATACATTCTGCCTAAAATTTATATCGCTTCAATTACAATGTCAACTTGCTTTGATTCATCAGTGCTCTCCTTTTAGTGACTGTGACCATCGATCTCTCAGGAGTATATCTTTCAAGGATCTGTCATTTCCTAAATATGGGAACTTCCCTCAACTGACATAGATCCAATTAAAATTCACCTCTGAGTTATTACATAAATCTTAAAAAGTGCCCACAGTACACAACTAAAAAGTGATGGAGATGGGATACAAACCCTGAACCTAGGTCTTTGTGACTCAAAGATGAGTTACTGTATCAAGCACACCATATGGTACTGCATGACCGCAAGACTATTGAAAACCCAAACATTATATTGATCTAAGCAGAGCAAAATTAGTCAGAAGGATATTTAACTAATCTATTCATAATGTGAGGCTCCTGAACAAAGTAGTTATTTTATTTTCATAAAGATTCATGGTTAAACCCTTTTCAGAGATTATTAGAACTAGAAGGGACCTCAGACATCAACTTCTCCAATTCCCTCATTTTACAGATGAAGGAACTAAGGCCAAAAAAGATTCAGTGACTTACCTAAGGTCACACAGGTAGTTAGGGGAAGGATTAGGATTTTTATAATCTCCTGACTACTCCAAAGTTTTTCTCTCTTCAACATGCCATCATAAACATCTCACAGTCCACAACCATTATATGAGTTAATGTACATAAACCTCAAGTTCATCTGAGGCATACTGTAAGTTCTGTGCATGTGTCTCTGGTCTGACCATGACACCTAGAAGATCTGTGTGATCAATAAGCATTTGCTATTAAGACATTGTTATATAGACATCCAAATTCAGCTAATATTTTTAATCATTTGAGGCGCCATGAAGTTTATAGCATAGCTTCCTTTTTTTCTAGAAGTATAACCAAACTACCTTAGGGTATTTGTTTCATAATATTAACATTCTTCTCATTTAAGTGGTGTTAAGCAGAAAGTGATGCCAAACTTTTTCTGGACTAACCTACTAATAGCAAGCAATAGTCAATCGCTTTAACTTGGGGGATAGGTAAAGAGAGTGCACAACAGAGGCTTGTCAGCACGAATGATCTGCACTTTGCACATATATTGAGACCTTATCATAAAAGAGGCTTTCAGAGTATTATTATAAATAGAATATAATCCTACTCAATTATGTTGAAACTACTTGGTACTTTCACCCACTTTTGTAATATCAAGACTCAATGGGTGATATTTTCATATTTAAGAAGCTCAAAAGCACTTTACAGTATTATCTTCTAATCTTTACTCCTATATGATAAGGCAGCAGAACATAGATGTTTTCAGTAAATAGATTCTAATATATTTTGAAAAACAATTGTGGCAACAAAAGGGAAAATATGAATTGAGTTTACAGATAAAACATACCATTATCTGTATATGAGATGATGTATGTAAAATTTTTTGCAAACTTTAAAGCACTATATAAATAGCATTTATTATTATATGATCAGAAACATATGTCTGATATTCTGTGGCATCAAGAATTTACAAGAACTTACTTAGGTCTTAAGAACTTTACAAGATTAATTTAACAGAAATAAGAAACTGACCCTTCCAGGAGGAACTTACTGGATGAAGATGTCTAAGTCCCTTCTAGCTTTAAATGAGCACTGACCTGGGAATCAAGATGCCCAAGTTTTAGCCCAAGCTAGGACGTTACCATGCAGCGTGCCCAGTATAATTCACTTCACTCCACATCTCCCTTCCCTCATCTGTAAAATAAGTGGAATGATCTAGACAGTCACTTACATGTATACAGTGCTCAAATGATCTCAAAGGTCCTGTCCAGATCATTATGTTCTAAATTGGACAGCACGGATGCTGATACACATATACAAATGTAAGGAAACATTAATATACATTTTAAGATGTGACTTGGCACCACAGTTAAAAATTTGAATGTTTACATATAGATGTGTATGTATGTATATATGAATTTTAGCTTTTAGGAGATTTTTTTTGGTACCAAGAAATGTGAACTAGTCATTAAAATGAATGGTATGGTAGAAAAAGCAGTAGACCAGGAACCAAGATACCTAACTATATCCCATGACCTTGGGTAAGTCACCTCATCCTTCAATGTCTATTTCTTCAGGGATAAAATTAAGAGTCTGGTCTAGATCAGGATTGTTTTATCCAAGCTTTATCCAAAAGATGTTTTGGTACATATTTCAATATAACTGCATACCTTTGTAATCTTATTTATTTTGTACATTTAAAAATCTTACTCTGAGAAATCAAGGGCTTAACCAAACTGCCTGAAAGATCCATGATGCAAAAAAGGTGAAGATCTCCTGGTCTAAATTACCTTTAAGATACTTTCCAGCTCAAAAATGCCATGGTTTTAAATGGAAAAGAAGGGAAATTATTTCATTTTAATTTCAACAGGGAAGGCTTCTTGGAATTAATTGAAGGGTATTTAACAGGAAACTACGTGCTTAGAAAATAGGGCAAAAGAAAAGGAATAACGATGAAAGATTCTGTTTCTCTAACATTCTACATTCTAACAACTACTTTCTTCATAATGACCTTGAAAGTCGTGTTGCTTAGTCATATCTGAATCTTCACGACCCTGTGGACCATACTGTTCAAGGGGTTTTCTTGGCAAAGATGTTAGAGTGGTTTACCATTTCCTTTTCCAGGGGATTAAGGCAAACAGAGGTTAAATGACTTGCCCAGGATGAGATGCTAGTAAGTGTCTGAGGCTGAATTTGAATTCAGATCTTCCTGACTCCAGGCCCAGCTATCCACTGAGCCACCCTTGAAAGTTAGTGATCAAATTATTTTCTCCATTTTACCAGTGAAGAAACTGAGGCACAAAGAGCTAAATATTTAAACAGCTAGTATTATACTTGAACCCAAGTCTTTCTAACTCTAAGACCAGCGTCCTTTGCACTAAACCATACTGACTCCTTAAAGTAGCACAGAAAAAGAAATTCTGTTTATGTAAAAGTATTAATTAAGCATGGTCATTCAGAAGAGGGCAATCAGGATGGCATATAGTCCTTTGAGATCATACCATCTGAGGAGTAAAGAAGAAATTGAGAATGTTCAGCCTGAATAAGAAAGGTTTAGGGAGGACATGATAGCCAACTTCAGGTATTTAAAGGGTTGTTTAAAAAAAAAGTCCTAAGAATTTAGAGCTGTTCAAAATTAAATCAGGCTGCCATAGGGTATAGTTCCCCATTACAGGAGGGCTGAACTAGAAAATGAGGCTAGATGACTATTTGTAAAGATATTATGGAGGGGATTCCAATTCAGGTCCAAGTTGTACTAAATGACCTCTGAGTGCCTTCTAATTTTGAGATTTTTTTTATTTTATGATTCCTGGTGGAACATTAGGAAATGCAGACATAGAAAGAGATAATAAGGCAACCCTGGGGCAGGTGGTGGGAAGTAACAAGTAACTCTAGAGCACATCATAGTCTAGTGGTTTAGCAAGAGATCTGAGTCAGCCTCGGAGTTGCCTCTTTACAACAAAATGAGATTTTTTAATATTCTAAATAAACTAAAACCTCTCCACTGGACCTCCTGTGTTAGGCCCTGAATGATGAATTCCACTAAGCTTTGGCACCACTATTCCAGAGTCATGCTATCCTGATTAATCAGCAAAGACCCAAATGATGTACTGTATCTAACCAGCCACAGATGCCACACTATGCTTCATATCCCACCCAGAGCATGCGTATCCCCTTCCCTCATCCCATACCTTCCACAATTTGCTCTGGGAATGGTAATCAAATCAATACTACCACTGTTCCTTGAAAGGACCTGTCAAGTGACTTGTCTCTGGCTCCACTCACGCTCCTTATGATTACCCAAAACAATATGTCCTTTCCTGACCCACCTCTCCCTTATATGTATTATCTTTCACCACCAGAATGTAAGCTCTTTAATGCTAGTGACAGTTTTGCTTTTACATATACATGTATATGTACACATACATATACATGTATATTTGTACATGTATGCATGTATATATGCCTATATGTGTATTTATCCCCACTGCTTAGTATAGTACTTGACACAATATTTTTCATTCATTCATTCTCTTCTCTTTTTTGTTCTCTTATTTTTCTTTTCTACAAAATTGAGAGGAGGGAAGTATTTACCTATCAGTTGAAAATATTTGTTTAAAAAGCTTATAAAATACTACATAAAATCCAAAACTAGAGATTTTTTTCAAAACAGTACAGCTAGCTTGTACTATTCCTAATTAGGTTCATATTCTGTATTAACCTCAATGGTTACACCTAGATATGTGTCCACAAAAGGTTATAAAATACTATTTGTGAAAACAAATGGTATATTAGTGTCTTTTCTAATCCATAAGGAAAAACTGATTCCTAAGAAATCCATTATATGACCAGGTGGGATTTATACCAGGAATGCAGGGCTGATTCAATATTAGGAAAACTATCAGCATAATTGACCATATCAATAACAAAACCAACAGAAATCATATGATTATCTCAGTAGATGCAGAAAGAGCCTTTTGACAAAATACAGCACCCATTCCTATTAAAACACTAGAGAGCAAAGGAATAAAGGGAATGTTCATTAAAATAATAAGTAATATTTATCTAAAACCATCAGCAAGCATTATCTGTAATGGGGATAAGCTAGAAGCCTTCCCAATAAGATTAGGAGTGAAGCAAGAATAACCATTATCACTTCTATTAGTTAATATTGTATTAGAAATATTAGCTATAGCAATAAAAGAAAGGAGAATTAATGGAATTAGAATAGGCAATGAGGAAACAAAACTATCACTCTTTGCAGATGATACAATGTTATACTTAGAAAATCCTAGAGAATCAACTAAAAACTACTTGAAATTATTAACAACTTTAGCAAAGTTGCAGGATACAAAATATATCCACATAAATCATTAGCATTTCTATATTTTACTAACAAAGTCCAGCAGCAAGAGATAGATTGATTCCATTTAAAATAACTGTAGACAATATAAAATACTTGGGAGTCTATCTGCCAAGACAAACCCAGGAACTATATGAACACAAGTATAAAACACTTTTCACACAAATCAAGTCAGATCTAAACAACTGGAAAAATATTAATTGCTCATAGGTGGGCTGAGCTAATAGAAATGAAAATGACAATTCTACATAAATTAATCTATTTACTTAGCACCATACCAATCAAACTGTCAAAAAATTATCTTATAAAGCTAGACAAAATAACAACAAAATTCATCTGGAAGAACAAAAGCTCAAGGATATCAAAGGAATCAATGAAAAAAAAATGCAAAAGAAGGTAGTCTAGCCATACCAGATCTCAAACTGTATTATAAAGTGGTAATTATCAAAATAATCTGGTACTAGCTAAGAAATAGAGGGGGATAGATTAGGTATAAATTATATTATGGTAAATGACCATAGTAATCTAGTATATGATAAGCCCAAAGATGCAAACTTTTGGAACAAAAACTCATTATTTGACAAAAACTGCTGAGAAAACTAGAAAACAGTATGGCAGAAACTAGGTATAGACCAACATCTCCCATTGTATACCAAGATAAAGTCAAAATGGGTACATGATTTACACATAAAGGGTGATGCCATAAGCAAATTAAGGGAGCGTGGAACAGTTTATCTGTCAGATTTATGGATAATGGAAGAATTTAGGACCAAAGAAGATATAGAGAGCGTTACAAAATGTAAAACAGATCATCTTGATTATATAAAATTTTTAAAAATTTTGCACAAACAAAACCAATGCAACCAAAATTATAAAGAAAGCAGAAAACTGGGAGAAAAAAAATTTGCAACAAGTATCTCTGATAAAGGGCTTATTTATCAGATATATAGAGAAATGAGTCAAATTTATAAATATACAAGTCATTTCCCAATTGATAAATGGTCAAAGGATATGAACAGACAGTTTTCAGACAAAGAAATAAAAGCTAACTATAGTCATATGAAAAAATGCTCTAAATCACTATTGATCAGAGAAATGCAAATTTAAACAATTCTGAGGTACCACCACACACCTGGTTAATAAGACAGAAAAAGGAAATGTTGGATGTTGGAGGGGATGTGGGAAAACTGGGACACTAATGCACTGCTGGTGGAGTTGTGAACTGATCCAACCATTCTGTAGAGCAATTTGGAACTTTGCCCAAAAGGCCATAAAACTGTGCATGACCTTTAATCCAACACTACCACTGCTAGATCTATATCCCAAAGACATCCAAAAAAAAGGGGAAATATTTATCGCAGCTCTTTTTGTGGTGGTTAAGAATTGTAAATCAAAGGGATGCCTATCAATTGAAGAATGGACAAACAAGCTGTGGTATATGATTGTAATGGAATATTATCGTGCTATAAGAAATGACAAGCAGGATGATTTCAGAAAAACCTGAACTTACATGAACTGATGATGCACAGCAAAGTGAACAGAACCAGGAGAACATAGTACACAGTAACTGAAATACTGTTCAGTGAAGAACTGTAAATAACTTAGCTATTCTCAGCAATACAATGATCTGAGACAATCTCAAACAACTAATGATGAAGCATATTATCCACCTCCAGAGAAAGAACTGATATTGATTGAATACAGATTAAAGCATGCTATTTTTCACTTTCTTCCTATCTCTATTTCATTGTTTTTCTTTTATTCAAGTGTTCTTGTACAAAATTACTAACATGGAAATGTTTTACATAATTGCACATGTATAACCTATATCTGATTGCTTACTATATTGCAGGGAGAGGAAGTGAGGGATGAAATTTGGAACTCAAAACTTTAAATAAAAAAGTTTTAAAAATTGGGGAAAAAAAGAAATCCATTAAATGTACTTTGACCCTATACTGACTCTAAAAGAATGCCTTTCTTTTTCTATTATGTGAATTAAATGTTTCTGTAGGATACAGAATTAACCCTTCTAAGTGTTGCACTTCAATACTATACTGCTCAAAATGAGACATTTATATTACTAATATTCAGGCCTATAATTCTGTAATCTCTTAGTACTACAATTGATAGCAAAAAATTTTAAAAATCTGGCTTTTGGTAACATTGGACAGATTCCATTTCAATGACTTCCAAGTGATTGTTCAAATTATTACTTGCCAAGGGGCAACAATCAGGAAGTGGGTTGTTTTCTGAAAGTCATATACCTGAGATACAAAAGAGAAAGCCTCAAAACTCATCAAACCTGAAAACCACTACCTACTTCTTACATGAGTCATAGAGTATCAAATAATACTATAAGAATGAACCTATTAGAGGTTATAACATTCTGGCCCAGAAACTAAATTTGACTATAGGCATATTCACTAGGGGAATGGGCTATCTCAGAAAGTTGTGTGGGTCTTTTCATTGGAGATATTGAAACAAAAGCTGCATGACCAATCAATCAATAAGTATCTATTAAATATCTACTATGTGCTAGGAACTGGGAATGCAAAGATAAATTCAAACAGTGCCTGATAACAAAGATTTTACACTCTCTCTACATCCTATACACTCTACATATATTATCTCATGTGATCCTCACAACAATCCTGGTAGATGCTTTTATTATTCCCATTTTCCATATGAGAAAATGGAAGCTAAGCAAGGTTAAGTGACTTGGCCAAGGTCAGACAGCTAGTATCTGAAGCAGAATTCTAACATAGGTTTTCCTGACTCCAAGTCCAGTGTTCTGGACTATGGGGCACTATGCCAACTAGTTACCTCCACACACACACACACACACGGATGGATGGATGGATGGATGAATAAAGTTAAGTTTCCCATCCCTGGTAGTTTTCACCTAGTCAGATATCCTTTTGTCAAGGATGGTGTAGAAATGATCCCTGAGATAACTCCAAGGTCCTCCAAGGTACCTCCTAGGCAACTAGGTGGAAAAGTAGATTGAGGAGTGTGCTGAAAGTCAGACAACATGAGTTCAAATCTAGTCTTAGACACCTCCTAACTATGTAACCCTGAGCAAGTCACTTAACTGCTCTCTACCTCAGTTTCCTCAACTGTAAAATGGGGTAAATAACAGCATCTATTACACATGACTGTTATGAGTGAATGAAATGTGAAATAAAATGAAAAATGAAATAATCTGTAAAGCACTTAATATAGTGCTTGTCATATAGTAAGTGTTTAATAGACACTTGCCTTCCACTTATGAAATTTTGTGATTCTGTGATTCTGGAAATTTTGCTGGACAAAATATTACTTCAATAAATGGGCGATTCACTCAAGCTTGAAAATCTATTTATTTTAAAGAGATTCTTTTGTTGAGTATTCATTGTAATGGAATTGAACCTATATGAATTAATAGTGTAGCAGGTAAGGGGATAGAAAGTTATAATCAACATATAAGTGAAAGAATTGTAGTTGAAACCATTTGTTATGGCTGAAATGGGCATTAATAAATCACAGTCCTACTTGAGTTTATCAGTAGAAACCATCAAATTGCTCAAATCCTCTTGCTTGTTCATGCATTCCTTTCTTTTGGTACCCAAGATTCTACCAGACAACCTCTTTAGAGGATTAGAGCAAGACTAATCTAAACGTTAACATGAACAAAATGTGTTTTTATTTTTAACTTCAGATGATGTTTTGACTGGCAAACATGACTCTGCCTAAATACTGTTCCATGAAGTGAACCAGAGATGTTTAGATTCCAAAGTCCTCACAACTCTGTGATTTCTAAGATGTATTACAGTAAGGCTTTATGCTTGCAGCTCTACTGAAAAACAATTTGCTGGTTGAATCTATTACAAAGCTCAAGAGCATGACTGCTTAAGGGGGAGTCATCCAAGCAAGATCATAATATTCACAAACTCTTTTACCAGTATTGTACCTGAGACATATTATTTAGGAAGATTCAAGATCCTAAATATCATAGATTTCATGAGCACTATCATTCGCACTTAAGTGAGAGTAAGCTGGGAGCTATGCTGAATAAAGGAAAAAAATATAATGCTTGTCAAAGCTTAAACAAAACAGAATCTCACAACACCTAGGATACTTAGTTCAATATTTCAATTGCATCTGTGATTTCATCTTTTTGTATATCCCCTACAAATATCCATATTGTGATAAATTCATGCTTACCTATCCTGTGTAAGTATTGTTCACATGCTCCCACTAAATATTTCATAGTCTGTCCAACCACATGCTAGAGGGACTTCCCCTAGTTCTATACATATTGTCCAGGAACAAAGGGAAAAGGGAGGCTATCAGTCATTCTTGAATCTCACCACATGCATCTTTTTTCTGATCATACTTCTTTTTGATTACATAATTTATACTACTTCTCTTGCAAAATTATTGGTTTGTAGTATGTTGAAGCCTGATTATTACCAAAATATGTCTCTCTATTGCCCATAAAAATGTTAGAACTGGAAGGGACTTTAAAGGTCATTTAATTCAACAGTTCCCAATTTCTTGCTGTGATGGAACCTTTCACTTTAAGCAGAACTACAGGAGACTATTTCAAATGAACAAATAATAATGATAAGATTGTTTTCTGAGTGGGAAAAAAATCTTTGCATTAAATATATCTGATAAGGGTTTAATACTCAAGATACAGAAACAACTAACAGAAATAAATAAAACTAAAAGCCATTTCCCAATAAAAGCATGATCACAGGATACGTGCATTTTCCCAAAGACTGCATACTATTAGCAACAATATGAAAGAAAATTCCAGATCACTAATAATATGAAAAATGCAAATAAAAACAAGCCTGAGATTTCACCTCACATACCTCATACTACATATAACATAGAACAGTCTATGTTACAGGAGTCATGGGAAGAGGTACATTAATGCTTTGCAGGTAGAGCAGTGAATTGCTATAGCCATTTTGGAAAGCAATTTGGAATATGTAAATAAATGCGACTGAAATGTCCATATCCAGAGATTCCACTATTAAGAATATATCTAAGGAGTCACTGACAATATATGATACACACACACACACACACACACACTCACACATACACACCCCATACATATATCCACATACCCCAAAAAATTACACCAGTGCTTTTTGTGGCAACAAAGAACAGGAAACAAAGTAGATACCCAGTGATTGGAGAAATAACTAAACAAAGCGTGGTACATGAATGTAATTAAATATTATTGTGCTATGAGCAACAATGAATATGACATAGAGAGAGAAGCACAGATTTATAGGATCTGATGCAGAGTGAAGAAAGCAGGATGTAGGAAACAATATATACAATGTCTACAACAATGTAAATGTAAAGAACAACAACTACAAAACAATCAAAACTGAATGTTACAAAATGATAAAGAACAAGTTTAGCCCCAAAGAAGAGATATGTGAAGACACCTTCCCAACTCCTTAGTTGAGGTTGAGTTCCACGAGTATTTGACATTGCATACATGATCAGACTGTTTTCAATGTGCTGGTTGTTTTTAAATATTTTTCTTTCTCTTTTTGCTCTTTTTTTTTTAATTCTTTGTTATAAGGAATGGTCCTGTGGGAAGGTGAGGGGAAGTGGGAAGCATGGGGGAAATCCAGGTAATATAAAAACAAAAGATATCAGTAAAATCTATTTTTTAAAAGAAAATAAAAAATCCTTTAAAATTATGGTACTAAGGAACAGCTAGGTCTCACAGTGGATAGAGCTCTGGCCTTAGAGTCAGGAGGACCTGAGTTCAAATCAGCCTCAGACACTTGACACTTACTAGCTGTGTGACCTTGGGCAAGTCACTTAACCCCAACTGCTTCACCAAAAAAAAAAAGCAAAAAAAAAATTATGGTACTAAATAACATACAGCTTTTTAAAAAATTATCTTTTCAGAATAGAAGTTCCAAATCTATTCCAAATTTAATAATATCACAACAGCATCAATGATTTTATATGATTTTTGTGTGATACCTCACTGTGTAAGATTATCTCACAATAATTTTCATTTTATTATTTACTTATACAAGATAAGATTTTGTAGTATTACTTCAGAACGTCATATTTTCATTCAAAACATTGGAGAGTTTTACTTTGAATTAGCTGTATTTTATTTGTAAATACATATAATTTTGTCAGAACCACTGAACTACTATTTAAAATTTGGTAAAGTAACACCCATTGCAAAATCAGGATCTTCAAAAGCAAATTCAAATTGAAGGTGCCTATTATTATATTCTCATTTCTTCTTTGCAGAACCCTTTGGACAACCTTGTGGAACATCAGGTTTTACAGTGATCAGTTTTAGAAACCTTTGATCTAGTCTAATGCCCTAATTTTTCAGATGAAGAAATTGAGGCCTAAAGGGTTAAAAGTATTTGCCCACTGGCACAGAAGTATTTAGATGCAAAGCTAGGACTGTAATTCCAAATCCAGTAATCTTCTACTCTGCTCAATTGTCTCTCAGTCTAGTACCATCTTTCCTTGGCAGATACAAGAACGAGTCAGGGAACTCACGCTCTATTTAGCAGAAAGGCACTAACTTTTTTTTAAACTATTGATTAGAATTTGGATTTCTGCTTGGATCTCTTCCACTTTTACTGTTATGGCAAACAACTCAAAATCAGTAGAATGGACAAGGAAAAAAAGGAACATTTTACATCAAAAGCACATTACTAGACGAAAACTCCATACTCCTTGAGGTATTCCATCCTTCAAAAACAGATAAAGCTTTATTTTTAACCTATGTTAATATGTGATTTTAATGCTATTATCATTATAATTTAAGCTAAAGAACTGTAGTGTAAGCTATTTTCTTTGTTCCCTCCCTCATATCTTGGATAGCTTGCCAAACTGATGGACTCCTAGTGTTGAGGTACTAAAAAAATATAGTAACATCTTTCATGGCAAATACAAAACACTAAACGTATGAATGACTCTGCTCAATTATCTGAATGCTAATTCAACATGATCATTACTGATTTAGTTGCACTGAAAACTGTAGCCAGTGTCATTTCAGAAATAATCATATGATACTCTAACTAGCCGTGGAAAGTATCACAAAATGTGCACTGGCCAGCCAGGTTGGTATTTAAATGTAGCACTAAAAAATGCATTTCACACCCAGCTTCATCAATCACCACCCAGTCTCACATTATGTCTTGGCTTACCAAGAGAAAATAGGATTTGTTTCCCTGAAGAAATATGTCAATGTTCAGCTGCTTTACCCTTCCGGAGAGAAACAAAGTCAACAAAACAAAGAAAATAAGATACAGGATGCCATCTACAGACTGTTACCAGCACTGCTCATCTGCTCATTAAGAGAGAGAGAGAGAAAGAGAGAGAGAGAGAGAGAGAGAGAGAGAGAGAGAGAGAGAGAGAGTGTGTGTGTGTGTGTGTGTGTGTGTGTGTGTGTGTGTGTGTGTGTGTGTGTGTGTGTGTGTGCATGCGCACCAAGCAGCACACAAAAAAGGCAGATATCTGAATACAGCAACGGCAGTGGGCTTTAATAAAATAAGCACTGCATTTGTAATGCTAATTCCATAAGTTAAATTATTCTTTACACAAGCAGTTTCCACAGAAGCTGACTTAAGGATTTCCTTTGTAAACAAATGGCTGGAGGGAAGGTCACTGTAACTCAACTTCTCTCCCTGCTACCGCTAATTAGCATTCCCTTCTCTCTTCCTTCTCCCCCTGGCCCACACATTATCTGAGAATGGCCACCAAACCAAAACCCCACCCCAAGCCTCTCTCCATTTTCCACTTTACTCTAGGGTTGGTTGTGGGGGGATCTGAGATGGCAAGACTAAGTAAGTGATGGAAGGGATAGGGAAAGGATAATAGTCCCTAAAGTGAGCAGCTAGGTGGTGCAGAAGATAGAATGTTGAGCCAAAAGTCAGGAACACTCATCCTCCTGAATTCAAATCTGGCCTCAATTACTAGCTCTGTGATCCTGGGCAAGTCACTTACCCCTGTTTACCTCAGTTTCTTCATCTGTAAAATGAACTGGGGAAGCAAATAGCAAACCACTCCAATATCTTTGCCAAGAAAAATTCAAGTGAGGTCACAAAGAGCCCTGGGACAAGACTGACCAACAAAATTCCCTAAAGCCTCTCTTCCTTCCTGTTTCTGCACCCACAGCTACTAGACAGTCTTTATCCTGTCTGTCTCAGAATGCAAAATTCAAAGATAGGAGATGATATACCCAGTAAGACATCCTGGGTCTCCTATTCCTCTCAAGATGATAATGACGATGATAATAATTGAGATTTATGTAATGTTTCAAGGTTTGTGAAGCACTTTACATCTATTACTGCAGCTGAGTCTCTTCACAATCTGGTGAAGTAAGTACTGCAGATATTATTAATATCACTTAACAAACAGATGAAGAAACTGAAGCTTGAGAGAGGTCAAATGACTTACCCACGGTCAGACAATTAATAACTGAAGAGGTGGGATTGAACCCAAGTACTTTTGATTGCACAGCCAACTCGCTTGCCACCACAAATACACTAAATCTGACATGCAAATGAATCTTGTTTCAGTGTTGTGCGCTGATACGCCATTGGTACCTATATAAAGACCTTATGGAGTTTTACAGAAAATGGGAAAGTGGTGGCATCAGAGGAAACCTTTTTTCCCCCCAGTTCCTGCTACTGCTAGAAGCAAAACTCTCAGAAAATTGCAGACGCCTGTGTTCTTTCAGGGCAAGGGAACAGGAAATAAACTCTGAGTCTGGTTTCTTCTGTTCAGCAGTGAGCTGAACAGAAACGTGGGAAAGAAATCATGGTTGGAAGCAATCTGTGCCATCAATAAAAAGGACACAAACAAGCCAATTCCCTGGGGACTGTGGAAGGAAAAAAAAATGTTGGGGGGGGGAGACAGGAGGGAGTTGTTAATCTATATCCTAGAGCTGAGGGGGTGGAGAGATGAAAAGGAAGGTTTTAGTGACAAGGAGAAGTACCTTACTGATGACCTGCTAGAACTCTAAGATGAATTCCCATCATTAAGTTTCGAACGTGCCCCCATTAGCCATCCTAATCTGGCAAATAGAGCAGCTAGGTGGTGCCAGAGAGAAAGCCAGGCTAGGAGCCAGGAGGATCTTAAGCCTACCAGGTTAAGGGGTGGGGTAGGGCAAGAAAGGGAAGGGAAAACGAAGTTCTCAATTACTGTTTTCACTGGATAGGTAGGTGGAGATGTAATCCTGGCCCCCTACATTGAAACTCAAAGTGCATTTTCCCCACAGAAATATCACTCCACATGGTGATTAGCCCTATTGGTACAATGTATTTCAATTCTAAAGACAGACTCAGAATCATAGGATCATACATAATCTTGTTTCCATAAGAGAATACATTTTGAGCTACAAACAACCTATTTACTTGAACTTTTAGAACACAATATGAACATCAATCAGAGACTATCTATAGTTTCCTTTTCAAGTTAAAAAAGTACAAATAAAATTATATAAGTAATTGATGCCATGTGGATAATATCAATACAAATTAATACTTTAGTTAAATAATTTTACTCCTGATACCCACGTAAGTAGGTAGAACAAATATTATTCCCATTTTGATGAAGTGACTTGTCCAAGGTTACAGAGCTAGTAAGAATCAGAGTCAAGATTTCAACCCACGTCTTCTTTCCTAACTCTCCTTAAACTCAGTGCAGGACTCCATACCATGGCCGAATTCAAAACAAAGACACAAAAACATGATTCGTGAATTAATGGTCATACATATTTTTGAAAGAGAATTTTTTTTATAAGAGCTAAAAGTGGTTTGTTAAAAGTTGACATAACAACTCCATTTTGTTCTGTATTTGCTAGGTTTTTTATTATTGTTATTGTTCACTCATTTCAGTCATGTCCGACTCTTTGTAACCCCATTTGGGGTTTTCTTGGCAAAGATACTGGAGCAGTTTACCATTTTCTTCTCCAGCTCATTTTACAGATGAGGAAACTGAGGTGAACAGGGTTAAATGACTTGCCCAGAGTCACACAGCTAGTAAGTGTCTGAGGCAGGATTTGAACTCAAGTCTTCCTGACTCCAAGCCTAGCTCTCTATCTGGCACCACCTAACTGCCCTATTTGCCAGATTTGGATAGCTTAAAGCAAACTTGTCTTTCATCTTTCTTCCTCCTAATTTCTCAATGACTACAAAACAGAACTCAGGAGGACTTTGTTCTAGGAAGTCGTCCCCTTCTCTTAATCTTATTTGATAGACCTTAACAAATGTTTACTGACTGACTGAAAAACAAGGTACTTCTTTTGTTTGTTTGTTTTTTTTGTTTTGGGGGTGAGGTGGGGGTGGGGAATGGGGTGTGTAGTGTAAATGGCTGTGGGAACAAGAAGGATCTTTATCCTTCTTGCAGAGCCTGGAGTCAAGAAGGTATCTTCCTGAGTTCAAATCTGGACTCAGATACTTAGTAGCTGTGTGATCCTGGGCAAGTTCCTTCTCCCTGTTTGCCTCAGTTTCCTCATATATAAAATGGCAAACTACTCCAGTATCTTTGCCAAGAAAACCCCAAGTGGGATCACAAAGAACGGGACTAGACTGAAACAACTCAACGACAAAACAAGGACACATTCTCTTTTCTCTGTAACAGTTTAAGCATCCTCTTTTGTTGTAATAAACACCTTTTCCATCTAAGTGCTCTCTTCGCTCTGACCAAACTTCACATCCCTTTTATTACTCCTTCTGGCTCAAGTAGCTCGGAAGGGAGAATATATAAATAAACATCACCTGCCAAATTATTGGACACACATTTCCATCAACTGCTGGTGAGGTGTGTCACACTCCTGAGACAGTAAATAAACTACAGTTTTCCAGTCTGTCTTTATGCTGGTTATTTATTGTTTATTTATTTATTTGTGTTTATTTATTGGCAGTAGCTGGCCAAAGAAATTCATGCAACAGTACTCACACTATCAATGAAATTTTCTCTTTTCAAATTAAAACTGAATGGGCTGTTTTAATGCAGAAAATTTCAAAAACAGTCTTTTAAAGATGAAAAAGACTTTAGATTTTTATTAAGATCAATCCATATATTTTTTATCCACTGTCCATCACATGATTTTCTTTCACGGGTTGCACCATGATTCCTCATCTAATGGCCAACCTACCAGTGAAGAATGTTTCTATTCTCAGCTAGGGTAGTCCTTAAACTGCAAACCCAGTCTGTCACAGGTACTTTCCATCATAGCAGAACCTATCTAAGGTTGGCACCTCACTGGCATTGTTTTCATGAACCCAGGTTCCCCTGTACCGTTATGCAGTACAGGCAAGGTAATACCAATTGGATAGCCCAAGTACTCTAATGCCACCTCTGTAATGTTAAAAAGATGTAGGTAAAGGACTGATATATTGAGTAGTTGGAGATTTATGGGAGAAAATGGACAAGCACTGGACAAAACGAGGAGACGTGGATGGCTGGCAATCCCCAATACTGGAGGGAACACTAATATTGAGGCAATCACATCTCCTCTGAAATACTGAAATACTGGAAGTAAAAGTACCATGCAAGCTTGTTGCCTTCAATATCCAGTCAGTTTCATTTTGTTTCCTTCTTTCACAAGAATAATAACCTTCTGAGACATAAGTATATAAATGTATTTTTGAGAATGAGAATCAGTATTCAATGAGCTGGCACAGCTAGGTGGTGCTGTAGATAGAGTGCTATCAGGAAGACCTGAGTTCAAAGTCAACCTCTGACACTTGCCAGCTGTGAGCCCCTTCTTGTAAGTTCAGGGCATTCACTGTCTACCTAGTTTATTTATAAAATGAGGATGATTTTAGTACCTTCTTCCAGGGTTATTATGAAGATAAAATGAGATAATAATTGTTAAGTGCTTTACAAACCTTAAAGTACTATGTAAATGTTAGCTATTATTATATACATACTTTTGTGTCTGATTGTTAAAATAAAAACACAATAGCAAAAGAAGTCTTAATAATAAATTTACAGGAATAAGAAAAATATATACTGGAGATCTTAAAAAACTAAATAACATGCTAGAAAGTTTCTCCTCTATAATCAATCTGAAAGATCTGGATGGGGGAAAACTCAATTTCTAAGTATTCAAAACACAGCCTAATGTGTTTAAATGTATCTACTGATATTATTCTGTGTCTGCAAGCTATGCAAAACATTGACTTTTTCCCATAAGAGATATAAAAGACAGTTATATTTAATTTTCTATATTACATACCTCTCTCAAGAGGAACTGATATAAAATATTCCTTCTCAGCTCTTTAACTTACATACAAATCAAAGACACCAAACCCTCTTATGTTAGGTTGTTACAAGTGTCCTAAGCCTAAGAACCTTTACACAAAAGAACTCCTGAGTCATTTTGCATAACAATAAGAGCTGGAAGTTGAAATACAAGAATCATCTACATATGAAAATTCCTTGGAAAAGCTCCAATCTTAAAAGGGTACTTTTCAGAAGTAGCTGCAGGGTTCTCCAAGGGAAAGGAAGGGGTCAACTATTGAATTCTACCTTTTCCTAAACAGTATTATAAAAATATGACTGCTGGAGACAATCTTGCTTGAATTTTAAACATTTTTTTGCCATTGTTATAACAACTAGACAGAAGCTGTTTATGATTACTCATGTTTTGCTTTTGTAAAGTTAAAAACACTCATAATGGAACTTTTAACAAAGATCTCTGTTCTCCAGAGGAAAACATTTTTAGAATTTATGTTTCTGCTTAAGCCCCAAGGATGGGCTTCTATCATGCCCAGCACAGTGCCTAGGTACACAATAAAGGTCTCATGAATTGATCTGAATCCCACAACCAGAAGGCACCCAATGTGGCAGGAAGGACATTGGAACTGGAGATGATAACCTGAATCTGAATGCCAGTGATGCTACTTGCTATCTTGTTTGGCATAGGGCAAATCACTTGACCTCTCCCCACTTCCTCGTTTCCTTACCTTTATGTAGGCAGAACTTAAGCTCCTTAAACAGACACCAAGGGGGACACCCTTATTAGGTAAAGCTGGTTGGCTGGTTGTTGTCCTTCATTCTCAAAGAGAACCAAAATGACATCACTATGCTAGGGTCAAGCTTTAGTGTGTCTGACTGTGGCTAATCAGACCAATAAGAGCTTGGAATGTTCTACCACAGGTTGGGCACAAATAGTTCATGTGAACATTCGGGGTGGAACACACTTGTGTACAAGACATGAGTGACAGCAAAGGCTTTTCAAAGAGATTGGGGGGATAAGATGGCTATTATTATTATCATTATTATTGACAATAATAATAATAATAATAATAATAATAATAATAATAGCATTTAGAGTTTACAAAGCAATTTACATATGTTATCTCCCAACAATCCTGTGAGGTAGATGCTATTAATTGCCCCATTTTATAGATGAGGAAACTGAAGAGAGGTTAGGAGAATTGATGGTGCTATTGATTGCCCCTGAAGACCAGGAAATTGAGTGGGGTTAAGTGAATTGCCCAGGGTCATACAATTAGTAAAGTTCTGAGGCAAGCTTTGAATGCAGCTCTTCCTGAGCAAGTCCAGCACTCTAAGCACTGTGGCACCTAGCTTCCTCAATAGGGAATGATTCACTTACCCTACCCCTTCCTTCTGATTTGAAAAGAATCTAATAGCAGGTAGCCAGTGCCTTTCTTCCAACACAATTTTTTTTTTCAAAGACTAAAGGGACAGAGATATGGGAGAAGACAAGTATAGAAATTGAGATATCCTATGCCCTGCACCTGGAGGCAGCTAGATGTCTCAGTAGATAGAGTGCTGGGCCTGGAGACAGGAAGATCTGAGTGCAAATCTAAACTCAAACACATACTAGCTGTGTGACCCTGGGCAAGTCATTTCACCCCTGTTTGCCTTAATTCACCAGAGGAGGAAATGGCAAACTACTCCAGGCTCTTTGCCAAGAAAACCGGACAGATAGCACTGGCGTGGATGGTCCAGATGGTCACAAAGAGTCGCACACGACTGACCTACTGAACAACAAATGCCCTGGTTCCCTGGTACTACCCTGATTGCTCAAGCAATACCATCCTGTAAAGAGTTACTCAGGGTGCTCTACATTTCTTGCATTACATCAAGGGAAAGTCTAAGTTCAGAAACTAAATTTGTAAGTAGAAAAAACCTTTTTTATTTAGCTCTTGCCTGGGATCAACTGAACTTCCAAATTAACTCTCATCCCTAGGTTGGGAGAGGAGAGAGGAAAAGACTGGCTTCCACTCTGGATGGGCTTCTTGCCTTGGGAGCAGTTGGATCCAGAGTTCTGATGGAACGTATGGTATATATCTATGCAGACTAATGATTCTGCTTTTATTACTGTTAATTTAATCTAATGGAATGTTTATTGTAGTATGTCCTTGACTTAAAGGTAAATCAATGAAGCACATAGGGACATAAAGGATGAAGGGAAGTTTTCCTTATAGTTTGGAAGCTGAAAGGTTTTTCCACAGGAGTCTATCCTAGATCAATGAAACAAGCATTGCCACCCACAATTAAAGGGAAATGCAGCGGCTGCCTCAGAACCAGTGAGCTTGGTAGCTGCCACTGAGCGCCCTCTGGTGTTGAATGGTGTGCATAGTTGCAGGCGATGACTATCTAACACCACCTAGTCACCACCATAAAAAGTAACTAATCACAGCATTCCCAGGCAGCTACATGCAAAATGAGGAAGTTGGCCTAGGTAATTTCTATCTTTACCTTCCAACTCTAAAAATCCTATTCTATCCCAAAGCTGGAAAAAAAATAAAAAAGAAAAAGCCTTACACTTGTTTCCAAAGTTCAATTTACTAAAGCTGTAGCATTTTCTAAAATGAATTAAAAATAAGGACCAGAAAACTAACTTTAAGTCAGAAACTCTAGAAGTAAAATATAAATATTACACATGTAAAATGACTTCTGGTAAGAGAAGGAAGGAAGGAAGGAAGGAAGGGAGGGAAGGAGGGAGAGAGAAAGAAGGAAGGAAGGGAGGAAGGAAGAAGAGAGGGATGAAGGGAGGGAGGAAAAGAGAGAGTGAGGGAGGGAGGGAAGACTTTGGGATTTACTCTAAAGTATTACTCAGGCTTGTGTATTTTTCACGTATGATTAATATAATAAAGCCCTCATTAATCAGAATCCTTAAGAAATAGAGTGTTCTATTTGATTAAAACTTCTGATTAACTCAAGGTTAACCACAAAATCCTTTTTATTTCAAACTTTATTAAAATCGGTCAGGTTACCAGGGCCCAGGGTCACCTAATCCCCTGCCCTTTTCCAGCTCTGTCCCTAAGCACTCTTCCAAATACAACACCAAGAGGGAGCTCAGAAGCCTGTGCAGTACTAGCCAGAATCTATATTAAAGCTTTTTATCATCCTAAACTTAATATTGGTACACTCTGCATTGCCCTGGCAATCCCAGAAGGGTTGTCAAACAGGTTACATACCTATATCTACCCCATACATTCCCTGTGCATTCCCCCTCCCTTCTTTTTTCACATCATTCTCCTTCCCTGGTCACCCCCAAAGTTCTAAGTCAAGGCCTCCTCTCAACTTTCCATGTCTTCACTCCCTTGAAGCTACTCCTGGACACTGGCTCATTTAAAGCACACTCCAGTTGCAACTCTCTTCTCTCACTCAAGCACTCCAACCCACATTCACTGTCATGCCCTCTTGAATACAGACTCACTGAGGCCATGAGTTCTTTCCACACTGCTACGGATTGTCTTCACAGCATGGGTTTCTCTAACCATGAAGACAGATAGACAGATGCCAATCCTGAGACTACTTCCCCCTAAATACACCCATTGAACTATAAAAATATATTTCTCCCAACAACCACCCCACTAGTAGTAGTACTAGGGGAGGGGGGAGGGTGAGAGGACCCACCTGCCTCTGAGTTCTGCAGCACTTTAAACTCTGACAGAAGCTACATAAATATTTGAGGTATATATGCTCTTAAATCCAGGTAGGTTTGCTCCTATATGTGTATATTTGTATATACACACACAATCACACAGTTGGATTCATAAAGCTCTAGTAAATATATCTTTAGAGGAAAGTTGCTGTATAAATAGCCAGGCCTCCACGTTTGGAGAGGTAGATGGAGAAAGAGAGAAAACTAATAACCTACAGAATTTGATAAAAAAAAATGTACAAGTGAGGAACTGCTATAGCAATAATTACTGGTAGTAATATAGTATATATCACTATGTATATGATATATCTATATACTATCTATACATGTACATATACATATACTGTACTATAATCATACAGAGAACCACTCAGCCTCAAAACAAATGATTTCACAATGCCACACACACCTAGTTAAAAATAGAGATTTTTAAAAAACAGAAAACCAGCACCCTTCAGGGTCAGGATCGAGACTAGAAGCTCCATAAAGACAAGGCTATGCCTTATCTAAAGGTAACATTTCCCCCAGAACAACAGCTGGCACATAGGAATGGTTTAATAAAAGTTGATTGGTTTTGACTAAATGCAAAAGAACTTCCAGAACCTCTATGTACGTCTCCCATAATTTATCGTATTTCAATCAAATATACATGGTTTGTTGTCATGTTACAGAGTAGACACTGATTTGTCCACATAAAGACTGAATCCTTGACCTTGGCTTCTTAGGGCTATGGTCCATACAACCAAACTGACTGAACATTAGCAGAAACATGGAACTTACCATTGTTTGGTGGTGTTACCACAGTTGGTGGAGTCTTTGGGTTTGTATTTTGTTTCACTTTACCAGGTTTTTCTGAATTCGAAACTTCCTCCTTCTTTCCCCTTCTCTTTGGAGGCAGAGGGGATGAGTTGTCACTGGAACCAATAGTTGACTTAGATTGACGATCATTTCCCTAAATGGAAAGAGAAATGGATTCTTCTCATTGATTAATTGCACACTAAGAACGACTTCCCACAAGAGATAATATTTACTAGGTAGAAGATGGACCAAAAAAGAAAAAAAAAGAAAAAGAAAAGGCTAGAATCTCTTCCATTACTTTTGATTTAATACCTACTTAAGAAAGAGGTCATGTTGTTTAATGGATAGATTACCAGAAGTAGCTTTGAATCTTCACTCTGACATTTACAAGCTGCAAGGCCTTGAACAAATTAACTTAACTCTCTGAGCCTCAGTTTCCTCATCTTTAAAAATGGGGATAACTAATACCTACCTCACAAAAGGTTGTGAGAAAAGAAATTTGTAAGTTTTAATGTGTCATATATAGATGTGAGCTATTACATTATCCAAATAAATGGATAGATCTCCATCCAACTCCAAATCTGTGATCCTAATATATTTATTAGATTTTAAATTGTGCAGCCACCATAACTTTCTTTTTCCACATGCAGAAGAAGAAATATGCTCCTGGCCAACATGAGGAGGAAAAGACTCAACACAATCACAAATCACAGAGAAAAGAAAAAGTCAATATAGGCACAGATCCTGAATAACATAAATCTTGCAATATTCTCAGCTAATTTGCAAAAAGTTTTGGTGAGATAAGTCATTATCCTGAAAAATGTACCATTACTAGAGAAGCATCATGATGGGATAGAAAGAAAGCTGGACTTAAGAGTCTGGAGAAACCAAGCTTCAGATTCTGCCTCTGGCAGTAATTGTGTGACAAAGTTGATCTTTTTGAGCCTCAATTTCATCATCTGCAAAATGGGGATTAACAATACCTGTAGTCCTTATCTCATAGGGTTATTGGGAGGATAAAATGAAATGCTTAATACATGTAAAAATCACCGCAAAACTTAAAGTGCTACAGAACCATTAGCTATCATCCTCATCATCATTATCATCATGCAGCAGTGAGAGTTGACCCTGAAGCCAGGGAGAACTAGGTTTAAATCCTGCCTCTGATAGATACAGCTTCATAATGTTGGATGAGTCACAAATCTCTCAATGCTCTAGACAACATCCTAAGAATTTAAATTGCAGAGGAGGTACTAAACATGCCTTAATAAGAGTTTCCTCAGGTGGGTGATCCCTATACCAATGAAATCACAGATACAGACCCTTGCATCATCATTATTATTACTACTAGTACTAGTGTAAATATGTAAAGATACTCTTGTGTATTCACACCTACAACCTTTGATCACTAATCTCTTTTCTAGAATTATGATTATCGGAATCACTGAATCATAAACCTGAGACAACCACTAAAGAAATAGTTCAACACTCATCTGTGGTGCCAGAAGTTTGGAGAAGCACCACTGAATTTTCATTCATCCTTCCTAGTAGTAACAGGAAGGGGAAAAGATGATTGCTTTATCCCCTTACCTTTCCATTCAATACAAAGCACTTTGGTTATGGTTGAGGGATGCCACTAGGTACGCAGAGGTAAAGGTCACACATATTTAGGAAGTTTTCATCACTACATCTGGGTAGTGTCATAGCCACTGAGGTTAGCTAGGAATGCAACATAACTCATAACCATTACACACACACCACTTCTGGAGAACCACACTTGTGACAACCCCTGAAGGCTCCAAATTTAACCCCCATGGAAGTGGTGGGCCCTAGCAGCCAACAAGTAACAACCATACAGATAACAGAAATAAAATTCCTGCAATGACAGGTGAAAAGATTCAGAAAAACAACTCTCAGGTGCCCAGTGCTGAGATTTAACCACTACTTCCTAGAATAATTTATTCAAGTGAGTTGATAACTGCCCAACCAATCCCATCACCAGCTGTGCTCAAAGTCACTGGAATCTTCGTGTTCTCTATGTAACATCTGTACAACTACACTGGAATTTAGAAATAAGTGTTTTAGAATGAAACAAATAAATCATCCTGGATGATATTATATTATAGCTCCTTAAAAATGTGTCTGCTCAACAACCTAGAAACATTTAACTGGGTTTTAGTTACTTACACAGTTAAGAAGGGAAAAATTCACAGCTTTAGAATTCCATAATCCATAAGAAAAAGAATTATGCATGTTTATTAACACCAAAACCCATCCAAGTGTAAAACATTTTTATACCTGCCATTCTGGTTGCATTCTATTTACCTATTAATTAAATTAAGCAAAGTTTAATTATTGCATTAATGAATACTCAAGTTTTCTGGGTGTTCCACAGCTATGAGCTACAATGCCAAGGGAGAAAAAATAATACAATTACAGGTTCAAAACCACAAAAAAAAAATACAATTACTAGGTTCAAAACCACAAGCTCTACTACCTTATTTTTCAGGCTGTTTTTAAAAATTCCATTCATCCTGAAATTTGCCCAGAGGTAACATATGCCAACAGTGAATAAAATAGTTTGGATAGAAGGAAAAGCCCTTCTCAAGTGATTAGGGAACCAACTTTAAAGTAAAGAAGTCATTACAATGTTTCTGTGCTAGGAATAAAATTGGAACAAGATGAACAGGAATCTTTGGATCAAGCATTGCTTTTATAGCTCTAGAGGAAAAATGTTTCCTCATAAATGAAGAACAAGGAAGAAAGAGGAGGAAAAGAAGAATCATGCTGGTTCAGATAATGCTGTTCAGTTATGTCCGACTCCACATGACCCATTGATGTTCTTAGCAAAGATACTGGATTGATTGCCATTTCTTTCTCCAGTGTGACCCCATTTTATAGATGAGGAACCAAAGTAAATAGGGGTGGTTAAGTGACTTATCCAAGTTCACAAAGCTAGTAAGGATCTGAAGCTAGATTTTAATTCAGATCTTCCTGACTCCAGGCCTGGTACTTTATTCACTGAACCACCTCGCTGCCCTGAGCTAATAAGCCCTCCCTATCTTAGAGGGATAGGAAGTAAAAAAAGTTCTAGTTCTTGTTACCAATAATTACAATTTCTGAGAGGCATGGTGTAATGGAAAGAACATTGAACCTGAGGCCATACCATCTAAAGGGCATACATCTACTTACTAAAAGGGAGACAGCAAGCTATAGGATCAAAGGACATAAATTGAGAGGTTCAAGGAAACTTGGAAATCATTGATTCTAATCCTCTCATTTTATAGATTAGAAAACTGGGGTCTAGAGAGATGAAGTGAGTTATCTAAGGCCACACAGGTAGTAATTAGCAGAGGCAGGATTTGAACTCAGTTCCTCTGACTCCAAAGCCAACACACTGAGAAAATTGTGCCTATCCCTCAATCAAAGGACAAAGGGTCAGTATGAGAGTTAAATAAGAGATTTTGTTTTAGATTTTGTTTCTAAGGACACGTCTAGATAATAGGATTCTATAAATGAGATGTCATTTGTAATGTGCTCCATAACCCCAACGCACTATATACATGCATATGAGCTACTATCACTCTTTTTGTTCAGTCATTTTTCAGTCATATCAGACTCTTCAGGACCCCATTTGGGATTTTCTTGGCAAAGACACTGGATTGGTTTGCCATTCCTTCTCCAGCTCATTTTACAGAGGAGGAAAACTGAAGCAAACAGTATTAAGTGACTTGCCCAGGGTCACATAACTAGTAAATGTCTGAGGCCAGATTTTAACTCAGGAAGATAAGTCTTCCTGTCTCCAGGCCTGGCACTCTCTCCACTGCGCATCTATCACTCTAGAGACTCTGAAATGTCTTTGAGCCCAGAAATAAGTGAAAAGGAAGGAAGAGAGAGAAAACTTGATAGCCACTAAGTTAGATACCATAAAGAAGAAGAATAGCAGAATAGCCCTTTGCTCAGAGGAAACATAATCCAGTAAATTATCTAATAATAAAAATCTATGGCCTCAGAAGTCATAGGTGTACATAATATGAGTGACAAGGAAGATAACTAGAGATCCTTAAGTAAGATAATGAGTTTGATTTCCTAGTTATCTCCAAAACTTGTGAAATATTGGGAAATAGATTTCAATCTAGCAGAGCCAAATCATAATGATTAGTGACTTCAAATATTCAGACTTCAAATGCCAAAAGCAGAGAAGCTTTCTTAATGTGCCTTAATTTTAATTTTATCTTTCAAAAATCATAGGAAACAACAAAGAGAAATTTTACTCTAGATACGATTCTCATTTATAGGAAAAAAATTAGTTGCTGGGGTCGAAATGATGAAAAACTTGAGAAGTCACCATTCCCTCCTAAAATGTAATATAGAAATGAGCCTGACACGTATTCTCAGATATTGGAGCTCAGATTTCAGAGCCTTCAGAAAAAAAAAAAAAGAGATCCCATGGCTTAAAATTCTAAGAAGGAAGTCAGTCAAGGAGAAATAGAGATATTCTGAAAACTCAAAGAGAAACAATTCTGATGAAGAGGAAAAAAGGGCACTTGACTAAACAGACCAATAATATTGTAGAGATATATAAATGTAATAGAATATTATTGTGCTGTAAGCAATGATAGAGATGGTTTCAAAGAAACCTGAGGGGGCAGCGAGGTGGCGCAGTGGAGTCAGGAGGACCTGAGTTCAAATCTGGTCTCAGACACTTGACACTTGACACTTACTAGCTGTGTGATCCTGGGCAAGTCACTTAACCCCAATTGTCTCACACAAAAAAAGGCAGAGAAACCTGAGAAGACTTTATAAATTGGTGCAAAGTTAAGTAAACAGAACCAGAAGCACTATCTGTACAGTAACAATATTGCAAAGATAAATAATTTGTTCCCCCTCTTTCCTTTTCAGCCATGCCTGATTATAGACCTTTTCAGTTACTAACTTTTCTTAGAGCTCAAAACATTTCCGAGCCCATAGAGTAATAGTAGCTTATATGTATGTGTATGGTGTTTTGGGATTATAGAGCACATTATAAATGTTATATCAACTTGTGTGGATATCTCCATTTGCAGTAAATCCAGAGGTTTATGCTTGGCCCTGTACTATTTACTATCTTTATCAGTGACTAAGATAAAGATAGAAGATGCCATAATAATCAAGTGTGAAATAAGTGGGAAGGATACTTAACACCCTGGTTGATGGGGTCAGGATTCAAAAACATCTTAACAGACTAGAACTGAAAGCCAAATCTAATAAGATGAAATTTAATAGATACAAATGTGATACCCTATCTTTGAATTCAAGTAAAATGAGTTTCATAAGTAGAATATAAGGGAAGCAGGGAACTGTGAGCTTAATATGAGTCAACCTTGTGATACGGCAGCCACAAAAGCAAATTCAATTCTGCATTTTAAGAAAAGTAAAGTGCTTGACTTAGCTCTTCTCAGAAATACAATGATCCAAGATAATTCCAAAAGGACTCATGATAGAAAATTTTATCTACATCCAGAGAAAGAACTGGAGTCTGAATGCAGATCGAAGCATACTATTTTCACTTTATTTTTTTCATGTTTTTTTTTCCTTTTGTTCTGTTTCTTCTTCCAAAACATGACTAATATGGAAATATGTTCTACATAATTGCACATATATAACCTATATCAAAATGCTTACCATCTTAGGGGAGGAGGGAGAAGGAAAAAGGAGGGAAGGAAAAAAATCAAAATTCAAAAAAATAAATGTTAAGAAAAGAAAAAAGAAAAAAATTTAAGAAGACAAGCATAGTGTTTACGAATAGGAAGTTCAGTACTACTCAACTCTGTCCTGGTCAGACCACATCTAAAATATGATGTTGAATTCATACCTGGTGCTGCACTGAAGGGGGCAAGTGGGAGGGAGATAAAAATGACTGACTCCCTCAATCAGCTTGCAGTCTAATAAAGATGAAAAATTTATATTTGAAAGGAACTTTAGAGATCATCTGATCCAACACCCTATTTTATGGAGGAGGAAAATGAGGCCCCAAAAAGTTAAATTTATGTTACCTGATTTCAATTGGGCCTTCACTGAAGCAATTCACTGTTCCACAAATTATACCTCCTTTTCCAAACCTTTTTCATCCTTGCTCAAACATCCCAAAGCTCCATCTACCCCTTACCTTTTCAGTTTGCCCCAAACTGCACTGAAAAAATCAAGGCTTTTCACTCTCTTCTTCCCTCTTCTTCTTCTCACATCACTCAGATTCCTTCCACCACCATCTGCTCCTTCAACCCAAGTCCCTAGATTACAACCCCAGGATTCTTTCCACTAACCCAAGATAGGCATATACATAAATACATGATGTAAGACAAAACATGATGGCACCTAAGGCAGTGACGCCAACCTACCTTGAGAGTTTTATTTCACGTTAGCCTCCAGACCCTTCATGCATTCCAGTCAAAACGGAGTCTTGTTTCCCAAACTCAGCTTGACAACTCCCTTCCCTATGCTTTCATGCAGGCCTAAAATGAACTCTCCCTCATCTCTGCTTTTAGGAGCCTTGCCTTCTTTTTTTGTTTTTGTTATTGTTTTTTTTGCTTTTGTTTTTTGCTTTTTGGTGAGGCAATCAAAGTTAAGTGACTTGCCCAGGGTCACACAGCTAGTAAGTATCAAGTGTTTGAAGCTGCATTTGAACTCAGATCCTCCTAAGACCCTCACTTTCTTTTAAGGCATAGTTTTTTCAATGCCACCTCCCCTGTGATGCCTCACCTGGTTCCCACTAGTAAACATATTTTCTCCTTCCTTGAGTTTTTCAAGAACACTGCTTTGCCCCCCATCCCAACACTCTCTACATGTTGATTACACTCATCCATAAACACTTTGAGGTCTCTGTATCCCTAGTGCCTAGTACCTGCATCGTATTTGGTAGGACTTAAAAGTTTATTGAATTGGATTGAAAAAGGGTCCAGAGAAGATGCTGTGGAAAAAAATCTGAAGAGGGAAAGAATGCTTTTACCTGAAGATATTAGGAAAAAGTTTCTTTCATGAAGGTAGCAACAGAACTAGATATCTAAGAGGATTTCAACAGGGGAAGTATGGAAAGAGTACATTCCACAGATGGTGATGGTGATAGGGATGGGGATGATGATGATGATATTTATTGTTATAAGTATTATATATAATGTTATATATTATTCATTAATATAACATTCTTATATAATTACTATTATTATATATAGCTTTAAGGTTTGCAAAGCACTTTACACATATTATCTTGTTTTATCCTCATAACAACCCTATGGAAAGGATGGTATTATTATTATTTCCATTTTGCAGATGAGAACACTGAGGCAGGCAGAAATGACTTGTGTAAGGTCACAGTTAGCTAGTAACATCTAAGGCAGAATTCAAACTTAGGTCTTCCAAACTACAAGTGAAACACTCTATACACTATGCCATCACCTAGCTGCCTTTATGTGTCAGCGTGTGTAAAAACAAGAAAAAGAAATCAAAACAAAAGAGCAGCCCACTGAGAGACACCTGAGAAACCATTACTTCTTGCAACGGCCCGATTTTCATAGTAATTTCATAGCCATATTCCATTGAGTCCTCATACATCTTACCATTATGCTGTATTGACTCTCTCCTAGCTCAAATTTTTTTTCTTTTAGTTTACTAGGGCAAAGACATATTTTTTCTAACCGAAACTTTTAAAAGGTTATATCATATTATATCATTTCAAGCTTAAAATAATTCCAAGATGAGTTTTGCTTCACTGAACAGACTTAACACTGTGCAATTTTCAGATGCTTACAGAAGGAGAAAGTGCGACCCAGGAGGCTAAACACTGACTCATGCATGCTGATTTCTTATCCCTGACTCTATCACCAGGCAAGAAAATTTAATTATACTGGGCTTCAATTTCTTCAACAACAAATATAAGGTTAAAAATCTTTTTTACAGCAGTAAGAAGAGTTTAGCTTAACACGTTTTCAGAGTAATTTACTATCATTTTAAAGACTACATACTTGCTTAATTCAATAGTGTGCTTTCCTAAATCTTTTCTCATGCTTCAAAAAAGCTGTGATCCTCTGATATGGACTACAATACCTCTCCAACCCATAATGGATAGTTTCACAAGTCACTGTGGTCAAAAAAAAATGTCACCTGGTGAGCAGCTACCTGCCATATGGTGATCAGGCATATTCTGTCATGGATCTATTCTAAAACCTTCTCCATTTAGTAGGGCCTTTCAGACTCTGAATCTACTTGAATCAGAAGGTTATAAGATTTTGAGCTAAAAGGGACCTCGGGGGTCATCTAGGCCGGTTCCTTCATTTTACACATGTGAAAGTTGAGGCTTAGAGGAGTTAAGCGACTTGTCCAAAGTCACATAAGGTAATAAGCTACGGACCCAGGATCTGAGCTCAGGTGTAATGACTCCAAATTTGGTCTCTTTTCATTGTATGACACTATCTTTACCACACCTCCAAAACATAATGAAGCATCAGAGAAAGACTTTGGTAGAAGCCCAAATCATGATCTTTGTAAAAATAAAGTCTGAAAAAATGTTGTAGTTCATGAAATAGTAGGGCATAAAGAACAAAAAAATGAAAATCCAGCACCTGGAAGTCTTTAAATAATTCTCAAATGTTGCATATCATGAACACTAGAGGGCACTTTCATTCTATAGTGTAACAACCTGGACAGTCAAGGAATTCCTCATCTTAGAATTTTTTAAAGTTTTAGAGGTTGAAGAGTCATTGAATGGAATCTAGTCCAAGTGTCTCAGTTTACCAATGGGAAAACTAAGGTCCAAAGAGATTGATTAGCTTACCCAAAGGGCACACCATTGTAAGAAGTCTAGGTGGGATTTGGATGTAGGTCTTCTAATAGCTAACCTAAGAGTCTTTCCACTTTATCCTACTGCTTTATATTCCATATCATCCATTCACCATTTTTTTACCTTTTTAAACTAAAATCACAATTTATTTGTTCTTAGTTTAATAAATGAACATTTTTCTGACTCCATTCAATATTACCTACAAGTGGGCTGCTTCCAGGGCAAGTTTGTGGCAACTTTCTCAACATGCTCCTTCCTCTAGAATTTTTTCTTTACCTTTATTCCTCCCTAAGCCATCAGGAATCAGGAGATCTGGGGCTGACGTGAATTGCTCCCCACTCATTAGCAGCAAACTGTACAGACTTGTAACAAAACAATTACAGTCTCCCTTCTTTAAATATACTGTTACACCACATTTGGTACAATGAATGTAAGTCCTGAAAAGTTATGGGTAAACTGAATTTTTGAAAATCAAGCCACATTCTCCTTTTGACTTACATTAGCAATGGCAGCTAAGAACTCTTTAAGTTTTTCACTTTCCTATTTTCTTCCTTTCTATCTTCCCTTCGCCCGTAAAATCTAGCCTATCATCTAATTATCTGCAAAATACCTAAAAGCATTAGGAAACCTGACAACTAAAAGAAAGCAGAGAATCCTTTGATTAAAATGTGCTTTACTACTTTGGATTTATTTATACAAAGTATCCTTAAAGTACTGCTCCCTAGAATTATTTCCTTTTTAGTAACCAAACAAGATAATAATATAGTTTAACTTCCATATTTTGGTATTCAATAATCTTTCTAAAGTTGCATCCTATGTATATGGGTACATATTAATACACAGAATTTTTTTAATTATAATGTCAGATTTTCTACATTTTGATACATAGCTCAATGACCCAAGAGCCAGCCTGGAAATCCAAAGATTTGACTCCTATTCTCATTCTCATTAGTACTACCAACTTCCTCTATGACCTTAGATTAGGAATTCATCCACAATCTATGTCTGTTAATCCATCTTTCCTCTCAATGTGAGAAAATTAATTAGCAAATTAATAAGCATAGAATATACACCCTTGAATAAATACTAATTTGGGATTTGGGACTTCCAGAAACCAATATGGCAAAGTAAGCAGCAAATTGCCTTAACTCTCCCATATTCACCTCCAAACAACCATAAAATAGCACCGCAAAATAAATCCTGGAACAGCAGAACCAGAAAAAAGAGGGGTGAAGCAATCTTTTAGCCCAAGAAACTTGGAAGATTAGCAAGAAAGTTCTATCTCACTTGGGTAAAAGGAGAACGCAGTCCAGGACAGGAAGCATCCTAGCAAGCTCTGAACAAGCCCTACCTCAGCAAACCAGCAGGAGATACTGAGCTCTAATGTGGTGAAGAAGGTAAATACAACACCAGGACCCCCCAAATGCTTTACCATGGTGAAGGGAACCAGCAGACTCCAGCTCCAACACCACATGCTTCAGTGTAGCCCTGGGGAAACGCAGAAACACCCCACCAGCCTCAGCACATACCAGACACTAGCATTAGGACCCCAGCTTGGCACCAGTTAAGCTTCCAGACCCCTGTGGCCTCCAGAAGTGCCAGCTACTCCCCTACCTCCTCAGCACAGCACCAGACATGAGGATCCCTCATGGGCCTCAGGGCAACATCAGTGCAGCACCAGGTAAGCAGCCAAAGCCTGCAGCCCCTGGCACAAGAAGCCTGAGACAGTGCCCCTTCCACTCTGGGAACAGAGATCAAATTTAAAAGAAAGGGGAAAAGCCCAAAAAAAGATGAGCAAAAAAAAAAAAGAATCCAATCATAGAAAGTTATTATGGTGATAGGGAAGACCAAGATACAAACTCAGAAAAAGATAACAATGTCAAAACATCTATGGGCAAAACCCCAAACAAAAATGGGAAGTAGTCTCAAGCCCAAAAAGAACTCATGGAAGAGCTCAAAAAAGAGTTTAAAAATCACAAGAGAGGTCAAAAAATGAGAAAAGAAATGAGAGTGAAGCAAGAGAATTATGAAAAAAAAAAAGTCACCAGCTTGGAAAAAGAAAACAACTGCTTAAAAAGTAGAATTGGCCAAATGAAAAAGGAGATACAAAAATCCATTGAAGAAAACAACTCCCTAAAAAATACAATTGACCAAATAGAAAAGAAGGTACAAAAAACTAACCGAGGAAAACAACTCCTTAAAAGTTAGAATTGGGCAAGTGGAAACTAATGACACTATGAGACATCAAGAATCAATCAAACAAATTCAAAAAAATAAAAAATAGAAGAAAATGTAAAATACCTCATGGGATAAACAACTAACCTAGAATGTAGATCCAGGAGAAACAATGTCTGAATCATTGGACTACCTGAAAGCTATAATCAAAAGGAGGAACTGTACAGCATCTTTCAAGAAATTATCAAGGAAAACTGCCCTGATATCCTAGAACCAGAGGGGAAAATAGGCATTGAAAGAATCTATCGATCACCTCAGGAAAGAGGTCCCAAAAATAAAAAGTCAAAAGAGCAACATAGCCAAATTGCAGAACGATCAGGTCAAGGAAAAAATACTACAAGTGACCAGAAAAAAACAACTCAAATATCGAGGAGCTACAATCAGGATTACACAGGACTTGGCAGCTGCAACATTAAAGGATCAGAGGTCATGGAACATTATATTCTGGAGGGCAGAACTATATGATAGTTCTAGCTGGCAAAGCTAGAACTATAACCAAGAATCACCTACCCAGTGAAATTAAGCATCATAATACCCCAGACGGAAAACGGTCATTCAACGAAATTAAAGAATTTCAAGCTTTCATAAGGAGAAGACCAGAATTGAACCAAAAAACTGATCTTAAAAAAAAAGAGCCAAGAAAAGTCTAAAAAGGGGAAAAGGGGAAAGAAATCACAAGGGATTCAATGGAGCTGAACTGTTTACATCCCTACATGGGAAGATGATACTTGTAATTCTTTAAAAAAGTATATCAATAATAGTACAGCTAGAAGGAATATACATTGACAGTGGTTACAGATATAAGGTGAATTTAAGGGAATGGCATAAAAAACAATTAAGGTATGAGAAAGAGGAGTACACTGGGTACAGAAGGAAGAGATAGGTAGAATGGGGTAAATCATTTCATATGAAGAGACACAAAAAACCTATTACAGTGGCAGGAAAGATGGGAGAATTGGTGATGGGCATTCCTTGAACCTTACTTTCATCAGTATTGGCTCAGAAAGGGAATCCTATACACAATCAGTTGAATATAGAAATCTATATTCAAGGAAGGGAGGAGATTAAGTAAAGGATGGGGTGAGGAGAGACTGATAGAAGAGAGGAAGGACCAATGTCAGATGCCAAATTAGTTTGTGAGCAGCAGGACCAGGTACATATATAGAATACCCCATTTTAGAAATGCTATTTTTCTAGCCAACTTTGTTTGAAATTTTAAGTCATCACTGACTCCTTCCTCTCCCATGACTCCAACATACAACCAGTAACAAAGCTCTACGGATTCTTCTTCTATAATTAATTATCTCTTATCTGAAATATGTAAGTTTCCTAACTTGTCTCCTTTATTCCAGTCTCTTTTCCTTCCAATCAATCTTGCACGCTGAAACCAGAATAAAGTTCTTAATATTGATCACGTCACTCCCCTGCTCAAATACATCAAAAGGTTTTCTAATGCCTACAAGATAAAGTCCAAACTATAAACCTGGCATTCAAGGTCTTCTGTAATCTTGAGTCCAACCTATCTTTCCAAAATTAATATCTACTACTCCCCTGCATGGGGCAGCATGCCAGGAATGCTGGGTCTGGAGTCAGGAGGACTCAACTTCCTGAGCTCAAATCTGGCCTCAGATACTAGCTGTGTTACCCTGGAAAAGTCACTTAACCCTGTTTGCTTCAGTTTCCTCACCTATAAAATGAGCTGGAGAAGGAAATGGTAAACCATTCCAGCATCTTTACCAAGAAAACATCAAATACAGTCACAAATGGTTAGACATGACTGAAACAACTGAACCACAACAACTCCCCTGCATAAAACCCCGACTCCAGTTGACTCATCTTCTCCCAAGCACTTCATGATGTCTTTGCTCAAGCTATTTACACACACACACACACACACACACACACACACACATACAGAGAAATCCCCTTGTCTTCTCTACTTATCTGGATTGTGTAATTCCTTGAAGCTCATATCCTTCGACCATTTATTAATTGAGGAATGACTCATATTCTTATAGATTTGACAAAGTTCTTTATATACTTGAGATGAAACTTTATATGAGAAACTGTCTATAAATTTTTTTTCCCAATTTTCTGCTTTCTTTCTGATCTTGGCTACATTTGTTTTATCTGTACAAAAGCTTTTTAATTTAATATAATCAAAATTATCCATTTTTACACCTCACTCTGCTCTTGTTTATTCATAAATTGTTCACCTATCCATAAGTCGAATAAGTAATATGTTTCATGTTCTTTAAATTTTCTTGTAATATCTCTCTATATCTACGTCATGTATCCACTTTGACCTTCTCTTGGTTAATGGTGTAAGATATTAGTCTGTGGCCAGTTGCTGCCATACTGCTTTCCAGTTTTCTCAACAATTTTTACCAAATAACAAATTCCTAAGGTTACTATAATTATTTGCTGCTATAAATTGTATGTCTACTCTGTTCCACCAATCTACCTTTCCATTTCTTAACCAGTACCAGACAGCTTTGATAATTACTGCCTACAATAATTATAAGGTCTACTTCATCTACAACATTTTCTCCTACCACCAGCCTAGTATTCTCTCTCCCCTTTGAAATACTGGCATTCATTTGACATTATCATAGGTTTCCATATCTTTGTAACTATTTTCTTTTGTCCATTTCCCGCTTCTCACAGAGATTAAAATTTTCTTAGGGCAGGAACTAACTTTTATACTCTTTTATACCGTCAGAGTACCCAACCTTTGTGTACTCATGTATACAAAGTACATGATCAAAAATAATAATAATGGCGGACATTTATATACCACTTTAAAGTTTGTAAAGCATTTTCACATTCGTTATCTTACTTGATCTTTACAGTGATTCTATAAGACAAATGCTAGAGATAGTTATGCCCACTTCACACAGATGAGAAAACTGAGGCTCAGAAAAGTGAAGTTAACTTAGATATAGTCCTAAAATAGTGATACAATAGTGATTAAAATAGTGATTTTAAAGTGATTAAAATCACTTAAAATAGTGGTACAATACAATAATTATAAGTGATACAATACAATAGTGATTAAAATAGTGATTTTAAGTGATTAAAAATCACTTAAAATAGTGATACAATACAATACAATAATTATAAGTTCTACTTCATCTAAATAAATAGTGATCAAAGCAGGTTTTAAAGTCAAGTATCTCCCAATGCCAAATGTAGCACTCTTGCCACTACAATGTGCTGGCTCTCTCAAAAAGTTTTGGGTTTTTGTTTTTTTTTTTCGGTTGATTGACATACTAATAGCATTATGTTCATAGTCATCTAGGATTTTTTTATAGTCTAACAGTTCTAGAGTGTTTTAGCTAAGGTAAAAAAAAACTAAAGAAAATTACATGAAGTTAATTATCAGTAAAAATTGCAATTGCTTGGCTACAACTAGATCTCCATGATGCCAAATTAACAGCTCAATTTAGCTAATTTAGTGGGACAAAAAGTCAAACCAGCTATTTGATTAACCAAATAATTTAATCAAAATAGTAGAACCAATAACCCCTGGCAGACACAGCCAAAGAAAATTACATACCAGTAAATACCAGATCTCAGAGAACCATACAATTTTAGAGTGAGAAAAGACCTTAGAGGTTACTTAAATAACCCTCTCTCATTTTATAGATAAGATCACAAGCTTGAATCTCAGAGGGATTTTAACCCAGGTCCCCTGTCTGTCAGACCAAAGTTCTTCCCACTGTGCCACCACTATGGCTTTGACTTATCAGCACCCAGTACATGCCTCTCAACTTATTAAATGTTTATCAGTATCAATGTTAGTTGAATTAATTACCTTTGCCTATAATTACAGGATAGTAAATGAGTAGATATTAGAGTAGATATATACATATATACCCACATATATAATGGTAGATAGAAATGGGTATAATATCATGCTAGGCCACATTTATAGAGAGCTTTATAGTATACTGGCCACTGTCCTTACGTTAGCCCTGTGTCACAAGTAGTGTAATTACTATGATCATTTTAGAGATTAGAAAAATTAAAGCAAGTGATTTATTCACAGTCACATAATTAGTTGGTGGCAGTTGCAGGACCCAAATACAAATGTCAACTCAAAGTCCTGGGAATGATTTAATGAATTAATGGATGAAATTAGTGAATGAATAAGATGAATGAATAGATGAAAAATCCATGACAGATTATTAAGGAAGGCTAGGTACTTCAAGTCATACCTTTCCCTTCTGGGACATGAAAAGGGAGTATTATCTTTTTTGGGGGGGGGGGTTGAGTGACTTGCATAGGGTCACATAACTAGTAAGTATCTGAGGTTGGATTTGAACTCAGGTCCTTTTGACTCCAGAGCCGGTGCTCTATCTACTGTGCCACCTAGCTGCCCCTCGACCATACTCTTAAGGCAAACTCCACTTGTCACTATCATTGATATAAGGCAGAGGACAGATATGCCAACTAATTCAAATCAGTATAATACTGACTTTATCACAGATTCTGTTTCAGGGCTTCAATCATGATTTAAAATGAGAGATAAAGATACATACAGAACAATGCACCCCTGTGAAAAAAATTGAGTCCCACTTCAGCAATGTTTTATCCATTTATACCCCACCCCATAATGCTCTTCTACAGCAGAATTTACAGTCTAGGTCTCAAGAATCTATTCTTCCAGTTGTAATATTGTGATTATACATTTGGTTCATATAACCACAACTATATCTCTAGGTAGCTGAATTTTATCTTCTGATTTAATTGAAACCCAAAGGACAGCCTCTCTGCATCCTTTGGAAACTGAAAACATTAAGGAGAATGGCTACAGCAGCTGATACTTACACTCCCTTTAGATTTTCTGGATCCAACAATAGGTGGTAGTGAAGAGGCTTTCTGACTGCAGAAAGAAATGATAATTTAAGAATTGGAATATTGTATTACCAATAATAACATACACAGTACCATGATAAAAAACATTAATCCATTGGTACACAGAAAAATGCTAACTCATGTTAGCATCAATCTATTGACTACAATTTCCTAGATAGTTCCTTAACTTAAATTCATCTATGGGCTTTTAGGAACATTCAAAAATTTATTTCAAAGAATTCAAATTTCAAGCCCCAATGTTTTGAATTTACCATGCAAAAACCCACTTTCCAGGCTGAGTAGTATTTTCTGCTTAGGTAAGCAGTAAATAATGATGATGTTATTCAGTATATACCCCTTGTGGGGTGAGGAGGCTAGCAAACTGTTGGCATTTATCTGCAAGATAAGTTTTTTAAGTAGATTTTAAATTACCAATATTCACAAAAAATCTCATGAGATTTTGAGGCTCTAAAGCCACATATTAAACAGATACATGGTTGGAAAGCAGCCTAATTTACACTGCCATCCCCAATTCCACCAAATGAAAGGTAACAGATACACACATTTTAAAACCTTAATGAATTAAAGACCCATCCATATTGGTGAGAAAGTATGGTTCATAAAACACTTTAAAATAAATGCAGTTTTTATTCCTTTAAAGTATATGTAACTTGAAGTAGATTAGCAAGTTACCTAACAAACTGAGTTAACTTTTTTATCTAGATTTTTTTAAATGGATGAGTGATTTATGATTAAAATAGCATTTGGTGCTTCTAGGGTACCTGAAAATATTTGTTCTCTTTAATAGTTCAAATACCATCACTCTTCATTATTTTGTTGACATTATCTTCTTTCCCAGTTATTATGAAATCTGAATCAGTAGAATTCAAATCAATGATTTATTTTCTGTCTTCCAAAACTTTGCCTCACGGCAAAAAGTAGGATATATACAGAAAGATGAGGTAGTTATTCTCCATTCTCTCCTTCTGATGCCCACTGGCTAAAAATAGCCAGAATAGAAGGCCAATATGGCAAGGACAAGGACAAGGACGTGGTAGTGAGTTACAGCGGCCATGTATCTAACAAATAGTATATTTATAGTCCTTAAGTTCTTTCAAGGTTGAAGCACAAATATAATACCCTTCAAGAACAAAGGGAAATTATCCATTGTGCATTCTCAACTAAAAAACATGTATGTGTAACAAAAAATAAAGGCAATTTCTCTATACTAACTATACAACTAACAACTCAACTTCTTTACAAGTGCAATATAATGACTATGCAAAATATTCAGACTTAATATAAAAAGAGCACATGAAAAACTGGTTCTTTTCAAAAAATAGTTGCTGTTTCTCCCTGAGCCAAACTGAAAAATAGTTTTTATTTCTGTCTAAATTGCTAAGATAGTCTTAAAGCTTCCATTAGTTTTAACATTTTTTTTTGTTCATTATAGTGAATCTTTTTCATAAGAAAAAATCTGTCAAAATTATTACATGGTCTGCAACACAATATAAAATCCATGTGTACTTTCCCAGATTCAGAAAGACAGATTTTCTTAGATACAACTTCTTATTGTCTTATCACAGCCATAAAGATACAGATTATGATATCACTAATTCTTTGGATCCTAACATTTGAATAAGAGTTTCAATTAAATATGAAATTTATTGGTAATCAGCAAATGGCTTAATGCAATAACTAATAAAATGTTAGCTATTAAAAAAAAAAAAAGGTGAGAACTTACCCATAAGGCCTTCTCATTGCTGATTTATCAAAAAGTAAATCACTGTACGGCAATTTCTTAAACTTGTCTCTGCCAACTGCTACATAAAACTGTCCATTCTCCAACTCTGACCCACTTTGGACAAGTTTTCCTTCTAAAGTATAAAGTCTGTAAAAATTAGTGGCAAACAGATTTATTAGTATTCAAAGGTTTGTTCAAAATGGGGTATTTGAAAATTTCATTATTTATATGGTTCAATATTCAGAGTTTTGGTGTTTGGTTGAGAAATAATACCACTAAGATTAAATGTTCACCAAAGATGAAAATCACACTGACATTCAGTCAAGTGAGTAGTTGTTTATTACTATTACACATCGAGTGAGTCTAAAAATCTAATTACAATCAATCACCCCTAATACAGACCTCCTCACGACAACCCTGTGAATCAGGAGGTGGCTTTTACATCTGAGGAAACAAAAGCTTGGAAAAATTAAATGGTATCCAAGGGTCACACAGCTGGTAAGTGTCAGAATCCGGATTCAAACACTCGTCTCTAGTGCTGACCAGCACTTAGTCCAGTGCCTGGCATATAGTAGATGCTTAGTAAGTGTTTATTGACTGACTGACTCTTTCTCCTACATCAATCTGCCTCTCCTTAGAAGAAATTCCTGTTACTGTCCCAGAGTTAAGGAAATCAGTCAGGTGCAGTACTAAGAATAATAGATCTTAAATCAGAGGGCCCCAGTTCAAATTCTGGCTCTGCTCTTTACTACCTGCATGACCTTGGGAAAGTCAAACTCTTTAGACCTCAGTGTCTCCCTCTGCAAAATGACAGGATTGGACCAGATCACCCGTTAGTTCCCGTCCAGCTGTCGGTCTGTAATCTTTACCCTAAATACATAACTCATAGAGGACTGGTGCTTTAAGTCAGGATTTATCTTCATTGTTCAAAGATTTACATAAATATTTTGTAAGAATTTTAAGAAATGCATTTTAATAATACATCTGCCCAAATGACAAACTGTCTAACCCCATTCTCTGCTAGAATGGCCCAAGGCCAGAGGGCTACATCAAAATAAACATTGAATTATGTCAAAAAATAAAGTGAGGAGACAGGGAGGGAACACAGCCTAACTTCAGGATTAATGATGCAGAACAGCATAGCATGAATGCTTGGCTTTTTCCCCACCTCATAAGTAAGTGAGCAGTATATCTTTGCCAGAATCAAGGGGTTTACAGGAACCTCCCTTTACGGTAAGACTGCTGCAACAAGCTACAATTAATCTGTTACTTATTAAAAGAACAATGATTACTTTATGAGCCTATTTAATATGTGTTGGTCACATTTTTAAAAGAATATGAAAAGCAGGTTAATAGGAAACTTAGAAAATAAAAAGACAAATCACAAATAGAATTGTTCAAATATGTGGTGCCAATTTGTTCTCTGTTAGCCACAAACGTAAATATTTAACTGAAAGCTATCTGCTACAATCAGAAACACAGATGAGATTGTCACAAAAAATTAATCAATCCATCATCTTCATATGTATTGGTAACATTCAATAAAAGAAAAGAATAAAATACCAATGTTTTATCAGAATCTTTACTGAATTACAAGTGAGAATTCAACGTTACATACATTTGTGAAAAAGTAAAAAGAATCTAAGACCTATATTAGGTTTGACTTTATATACAGTTGAAATCTCTTTTATTATTTTTATGATTTTTTTAATTGTGTTGACACAATCCAAAGCACCAGAACGGAAACCCTGATTCTTATTTTCTTTGCATTTATCTGGTCCCAAACCTTTTTCGATTTTCAATTTCTTTCAAAATATGAAGGTCCAAAGCAGTAGTTAACTTGGCTAATTATAAACGGAAAGAACAGATAGGAACAGGCTCTGAAGACAGAAAGGTTGGACTTGTTTTACTTGCACATCTTAAGTAGGTAAGGTTCAGTGATTAAGGACTTAGACTAACCACTGCTCTGGGCCTCAATTATTGTGTAAAATGTTGCTGTTAATTATCCTTTTTTGTTATGAAACAGAAAATACAAAACTGAGAGTTTAAAAGGGATTATATGGAATATTTTAGGAGATAAATATACTGATTCACAGGATAATGACTCTCTTAGGTAATCATTAACCTCTAAGTGGGCTAAGTGAACATGGCCCAGATCAGTTACAAGCAACTCTCACTGACTTTGCTACTTCACTATGATATGTTCACACTTTTGTCTGTTAACATACACCTGCCTTCGTAACTGGTAAAATGGCATAATAATAGTTCACATTTATAACATCTGACATTTTTAAACTTTTTAACATTTGCAAAGTGCTTTCATCACAACTCTGTGAGTTAGGTACAGCTTACCACCACCACCGCTATCCCCCATACTCTGTGATCCAGTGATACTGCAGTTCCTCACACAAGACACTCCATCTCTCAGCTCCAAGCATTTTCTCTGGCTGTCTCCGGTGCCTGGAAAGCTCTTTTTCCTCATCTCTGCCTCCTGACTTCCTTCAAGTCCCAGCTAAAAATTCTGCCTTTTACAGGAAGCCTTTCCCAAACCTGCTTAATTCTAGTGCCTTCCCTTTGTTAATTCTTTACTATTTATTTTGTATATAATTTCTACATAGTTCTTTGCACACTGTTTCCTCCATTAGACTGTGAGCTCCTCAAGGATAGGGACTGTTTTTTAAAGTATTTCTTTGTAACCTTAGCACTTGGCACAGTGCCTGGCACATAGTAAATACTTAATAAATGCTTACTGACTATCTGGTAAGACCCACTTAAAGACGTTGAAACTGAGGCTCAGAGGGGATCAGGATTACACAGCTGATGTCAAAGTCGGGACATAACCCAGACCTTCTGGCTCCAAAATAATCCCTACATCATCCTGCTTCTCGTAATTAAACATCTGACTTTTAGTCTAGCTGAGCAGTCATGTAAAAGAATGGTTCTCATTTCCCTATTCTAATTTCACTGTCACACAAAATCTATGAAGAGAGCACAAATCCTATCTGAGGACTACCATCTACCATCAGTTGTAAGAATGCCAACAATTTACTATGGGAATTCAAAACTATAATAATTCATTTACAACTAGGGCCAGTTACCTCAACCGGTTAGAGCATAGTATTAACAAAGTCAACGTAGCCCAAATAGTTCACATTTCAAAGTTAACTACAAATATCATGAATGACACGACAGTGTATTATTATCACTTCCATTTTGAAGATAAGAAAATTCTGATAGTCTAAGATTGAGTGACGAGCTCCTAAAGTTACAAGGCAGGTTAATGTCAGAAATGGTCCCTGAATTCATATCCTTCTGATGCCAAAACCAGCGCTCTTTCTTTTTCTCAAGAACTGTTCCACAACTGTATTCTGTATCCTATGGCCCTAGCAATGAGCCACTGGGGAAGCATCACAAACAATTTGTGTTAAGGTAGACTAGCACTCACCACCTACCCCATATGGTTATTATAAAGAATGTACTCTACAAATGCAAGCTATCGTTATAATTATTATTGCATTTGTATATGTTCCTCTTTCTGAATGACAATAAAAATAGCAGTGAGTTCAGAGATTATCTAATCCAGGGGTCAGTGAACCATGGCCCGTAGGCAAATCCTGACCACCTCCTGTTTTTGTAAGACCCAGAAAGCCAAGAATAGTTAATGCATTTTAAATACAATAAAACTTTACTTTAAAATGTAAAAAAAAACCAAACCACATCCTTTGCTCATGGGCAGCATAAAAGCAGGCAACCATAGTTTTTAATCCATTATCTAGTCTAACATCCAAGGCCCACAGAGGTCAAGGGATTTGCCCAACCAAGGACATACAGATGTTAAGCAAACAGGTCATCAAAAAGTCTCAAAGTTGGAAAGGACTTCAGAAGTCATCTAGTGTTACCCATTGAGAGAACAAAAATTCACTCTATAATAAACCTAACAAGTGATTGATCATCCAGCCTCCGCTTGAAGATCTCTAGTGAAGGAGAATCTCACTACTTCCAGAAGTCTATTCCCCTTTAGCAGAGCTCTAATTGTTTGGAAATTCTTCCTTACACTGAGTCAAAATTTGTCTCTCAACAATTTCATCCCATTTCTTCTAGCCCTGCCCTCTAGAGCCAATCAGAACAAGTATACTTTTTATTCCACATGACAGCCCTTCAAGTACTTAAAGAGACATCACGCTCCCCCAAGTCTTCTTTTCTCTAGGCTAAACATCCCCAGTCGCTTCAACATGGTCCTCATGTGTCATGATCTTGAGTTCTTTTACCATCCTGGTCACCCATATCTTATAGGGTTAATAAACAATAAATAACTGAGATTTGAACCTATATAATGTAACTTCAAATCTGCTACCCTTCTCACCCACATTGTCATCCTCCTTCCAGAAATAAAATTCTTAAAATTTCTTGTCATAATGACAAATCACTTCTAAAAAAAAATGCTTCACACATCTCAGACTTGGACTTACAGTGAAATAAATTTAATTCACTTCATTGGGGTCTCATTTATATGCAGATTGACAACTCACATATCTTTATCACATTGGGTACTTGCCAATGATTTGGACAGCCAGATAACTGCGAGTGCCCTCTGTAAATTAAGAATTGATTGGCTAGATTTTTAAAAGTAGTTCTTTATTTAAAAGGTGCGCTCCAAAATCAAGAATTTGGGTGAACTCAATGGACCATTGGTTAACAGCACTAGATAAATTTGGCAAAAACACGTTAAAAGGTTTTATGATTTGTTAGCATATGAAAAGGCCTCTTTGCCTTACCTATGCACAGCCCCCCTCCTTAAAGGTATCTTCTCTGTGACCATTTCAAGTACACGCTCCCACTGACTCAAGGCTTTTCTCGGGATGAAGAGGCGTGACGCGGGACCTTTAAGGTCTCCATTAGCAATCAAGCTAGGAAAAAATAGAGCACTTGAGTCAAACAGATTAAAGATGCTACTTTGAAATGACACAAGACATTAAAGTAACTGACTTCAAATATAAACTACACCAACTTACAAGATGGTACAGGGCTCCTGAAGAGGTTTCCTGAAGCGTGCTGATACGTTGATCCTACTGTGGATTACAGGTTTTACCTATAAAAGCAGAGAAAGATTATATGAGACATTGAGTTTCTATGAGGAATTCTTTTTTAAGTACCTCGATAATACACAGAAGCCTACAAAAGTAGCTTACTCAGTCCTGCTGTGTCTTCAAGAAAACTTCAATTTTTCCACCTGCATCAGCTCCCCTCCCCTTACCAGCATCTTATATCACTGATAGAGAGAAAGCAGATCATAACATTCCCTTAAAGTCCTATCAATGCTGTTTCTCACTTTTGATGGCAAAGTGATACCACCAAGAGAATTGTATAGGGACTTTTTTAAAATTAAAATGCATATTTTGAGAGGTAACGACCTTCATAGTGGAGAAAAGGCTACTCTCAAAACTAGGAAAGCCTTGATTCAAGTCCTTCCTCTGACATGACCTGTGTGACCATGGGCAATGCGCTTAACCATCTCTGTGTCCCAGACTAGAAATTAGAGATGAACTGCCCAATGGACATTAGTGAAGGGTGTTTCCCCACACTGATAAAATAATAGGTCCAGAACCACCACCACCACCACACCCCTCCAAAAAAAAAAATGCTTGTAGTAAGCCAAAAACAAAAACCACACTATATTTAAGATAATTCAGCCAGGAGAATTCTAGTAGATAAGTCCTAAGAAGTTGCCTGAGGCTCAAATAGACTGCAACATGTATGTAACTACTAAGTGTTAGAGGTGGGATTTGAACCCAGGTCTTCCAGACTTCTAAGCCCAACACTTTATCAGTGGACGGGTCATGCTGCTTCTTAGAGAAAGGAGATTCAGCTTTTAATTATGCAGTATTTTAGATTATAAATTCATATAACATTTTATATAATATTGGCAATAAAAAACATAGATTAGTCCAATTTACTGTCTCTATTATCAATACTAATAAAGTCAGCCCTTAACAACTGAAGACTACTTAGCCTGACAGTCACAAAATCATAGAATTACATATCTAGAAGGGACCTTAAAGGCCATCTAGCTCAACATGGACCTTAACAGAAAGCCTCCCAACAACATGGAACAGGAGTCATCCAGTCTCCACCTGATACATCCTTCAGTAATGGGGACCCTATTAGCAGCCCATTCCACATTTATGGAATACTTTAAAGTAAGATGCTTCCTTTACATCAAGCCTAAATCTGCCTCTATAGTTTTCATTCATTTCTTATCCATTAAAACATTGGTCTAATCCTTCTTTCACATGACAGTTTTCCAATTTCCCATCCCCACTCCAAGTCTTATCTTCTCCAAACCAGCCAAATCCACTACCGTCAACTAAACCTTATGTAGCACAGTCAGTCTCCAGTCCACTCACTATCCTGTTCACCATCTTCCTAAGATGTTTCACTTTGTCAGTGTCTTTCCAAAAAATGTAGCACCAGAATAAAATACTCCAGATACTTTCAACTACCCAGACTCAATATGCTTCTCTACGTACCTGCCTCCATGAACCTTTCACTCCAGACTAACTAGTCTCCAGACACATTATCCCCTGAAAAGATTTCTTAAGTATCCTACATCCACGAGTTTACTCTGTTTCTCAAAACTAGAATGCACTTCCGGCTCAGACACACCTATCAAATTCCCTTCCATTGCTCAAAGCTTTGTTTAAATTCTTTCAACATAAGCATTCCCTAGCCATCCGAAATGGAAATCATAGCTCCTTCTCCTAAACTTTTACAGTACTTATAATTTGTTCCACTCATTGGATACTTTTCATTTACTGCCTTTATATTTTTAGTCTTTTCTTAATGTGTGCCTGAATTATTTTCCCAACAAGCCTGTAAACATCTTGAGGGAAAGGTCATGTCTTAAACTTTGTCACGTCTTATGCATTTTTGTATTTCCACGGCAACTAACACAGTATCTTGTTGGTAGTAGGCACTCAATAAAGGTTGGTTGGTTGATTGGTTGGTTGGTTGGTTGGTTGAAGAGATGGCTGTGACATAGGCACCCAGAAATCATTCCTCTACAACAGGAATAGATATGAATTAGAAGCGGTGAGGAGAGGGTATGCCAAACCATTCAAGAAATAAACTCAAATGATAATGCAGGAAAACTATAATTAAATTTTAAACTCTTGGAAGGCAAAAAATGGCATGCCTCTTTATTATGCTGTTAAATACCCACCAAAATGCCATGCACGTAGTAGTTGTTCAATTAATATTTGTTAAGTGAATAAAAGACAAACCAGGGAATTGGTGGAAGTCCCTTAAAAGATTTGGCAAAGACTACTTAAGCTCAGCTTTTAATAGCAATAATTTCTTTGAATCACATCATTTTAGTACATTTAGAGAGAAATTTGCTGGTAATAAAAACGTCAACAGTAAAAAAAAAATATTCAAAATATCCATAATTTGCCAGTTGAATTAGAAATGATTTACCTCTTAATATCTTTATAGATATCTACTTCCTCTTTTTGTACCAAATTCTTTCAAATTAAGAAATCATTTGGTAACTGAAAAAAGTAGGAAAGCTCCTAACTCAGACTTACTGTAACACTATGTGTCCATACTTCAGCACTACTCTGTACTGTTTGCTGATTGTTCTAAATACATATTTCTCATTTCCCTAATAAGACTTCAAAGTACTTTGAGAGTAAGATCTCCAATCTATACTGTGAGTATCCTCCATTAACACCAATGAGTGCAGTAAATAATAATGCTAACTGTAATTAATTAAAGGTAAAGACACTAAGTAGAAGGCATAACGCAATTTGATGTTCTATTGACTAGAGATGGCGAATTTTTGTTTGAAAGTACAATTATGGTTAAAACTCCAAAACTACACATGTATTAAAATAAGTTTATGTGCTTATTACTTTTAAACATTTAGAATATGGAAGCTTGTTGTTTTAGTTAAATAAAACGATTAGAATTTTTGGATTTGAGTACTACATTCCTAATGTAAAATAGCAAAAAATATACTCAAAATATGCATAATTTACCAGTTGAATTAGAAATGGTTTATGTCTTAATATTTTATAGATATCTATTTCACTTAGCTTTTGTAAGATAGAATGACTCAATCCCTCAATGTTCTGATATAACTGCAAAATGAATTTGAAAAAAGTTCTCAAAGTAAATAATTGATTTAAGATGTACAACCTGTCATTAAAATGAAATCTGCATGAATTTTTAAGTTTTATGTTTCTTTTCACAGGAAGAACGTACTTTGTGCTTTTTTTTAGTCAAATTAATTCAATCTGATTTTTGGTTTAAATTGAATACAATTGGTATTTTAAATCAATTAAAACCAGGACAAATTAACTGTATCTAAGTTATAGTCACCCCACACATCAGGGTAAACCTTTCCTGAGCTCTCACAAGAGGAAGATAATTAGTCACTTAGCCCTAATTTAGCCTTTATAGCTTTGGATATTAGGAATCACAACTAAAATATTCAAGCAATGACCTTTTTTTAAAACAAAAAAGCTCGGCAAAGTATAAAGTTTCAATTATCTTTATTTCCTTCCTAGCCTAAAAAATTTACTTTGACTCTGAAAGAATAGAGACTTTCCAATACAAAGAATGTACCAACACAGAGTTAGTAGCACTCAGACTTTGAGTTGGGTTTTTTTTTCCCATTTGTTGGGCTAACATGTTCCATCTATACTCCCATTCTCCACTCCCTTATACCTATCCTTACCAACAGACTTTGTCCATTAGAAGGCTGACCTCTATAAGGGGTACAATATCCATGGGAAACAAGGGAAGTTAAGGGTCGAACTCACGACAGTTGTGCCATATTATAAAAACTGAGGCAGCCAGGTAACTCAGTGGATATGGATAGAGCACCTAGCCTAGAGTCAGGAAGATCTGAGCTCAAATTCAGCCTCAGACACTTACAAGCGATGTGACCCTGGGCAAGTCACTTAACCCTGTTTGCCTCAATTTCCTCATCTGTAAAATGAGCTGGAGAAGGAAACGGTAAATTACTCCAGTATCTTTGTCAAGAAAACCCCAAATGGGATCACAAAGAGTCAGACACGACTGAAACAAATGAACAACAACAAAAAAAAAAAAAAAACATAAAAATCTGAGCTATTATCTCCTCCCAGTTACTAAGTTGGTTAGGAAATCCTTTCAAATTGGAAAAAAATTTGGTAATGTCTTGACTCAACTCTAGTTTACAATGTGTGAGCCCAGTGAGCTGGGCCAATGTGGACAAGTTGAAGAAGTAACTACAAGAGTTAAGGAAGGCTTCACTTCCCTCTTCACTAATCAAGAAGGAAAGTGTCTGGTACACATTAACTAAATAGGAACTATAATTTTTGATATATTAAAATTTAATTAGCTTAGTTCATTAGACCATGGTACATAGTCAGTCATCTTGTAAATTAATGCTGTTAGTCATAAGGTGTATTAGGTGAAGGAATTTAACACCAATCAGTGCAAAAAGAACACCATTACTGAAAAAAGCCAAAGAAGAAATCAATAGTAGTTCAGTAAAATCATTTTGATATATATAAAAAGCAACAACACAAAAGGAAATTAACAATGTTTAAAAAATAACTCTTTCTGCAACATATCCTGTTGATTCTACCTTCATAACATCCCTTTTATATGCCTCCTTTTCCCTCTGACACTGCCATCACCCTGGCACTACTCCTCCACCATTTCACTATTAGATAATTACAATAGCCTGCCAGTCACTTTCCCCACCTGAATTTTCTTCTCACTCCAGTTCATCCTCCACTCAGCCTTCAGATTGAACTTTCTAAAGCAAAAGTTCAACCACATCAACTTCAATAAACTCTCATGCCTCCCTCCAGTGGATGACACTCCAGGACATAAAATCCTTTGTTTGGCAATCAAAGCCCTTCATAACCTCAATCCTTCCTACTCTACCAATCTTCTTATACCTTACTTCCCCTCCAACCTCCATCTCCTAATTCTTGGCATTTTCACTGACTGTCCTCCATACATGGAATTCTCTCCGTCCTCATCTCCTCACTCCCTTAAAGTACCAGCTAAAATCCCACCTTTAATAAGAAGCCTTTCATAATTCTTTTTCATGCTAGTAGTATATTTCTGTGGATTATCTCAAATTTGTCATATACGTATACATACACTTATACACACACATATTCACATATACACACACATATATACATAGATAATCTTGTTTACACATAGTTGTTTGTGTATTGTCTTTTCCATCAGACTGCAAACTTCTTCTGAGCAAGGATTATTCTTTGCCTTTCTTAGTATTCCAAGCACTTAGCCAGCTCCTGGCACATATTGACTTGACTTTTTGCAATATTACAAGATGATACTGGTAACATACTGATCTAAGTATTGGCTATTCTTAAATATATCTATACCTCAAAAATTAAACTGCTTTGAAATGAAAAAATAGACACACACTAAAAAATGCATAATTTTAAAATACTGTATTTCCTGTTAAAAAATGGACTACTGAAGTTGAGGGTTAAGTCAAGGTATAGAGCTGACCTCACTAGGAAAGTTACAAGGGCATACAGGCACTGGGGGAAAATTCACAGATTGATTTGTATTCCAGTGATGGAGGGGAAAAAAAGAAGCCCAGAAGGACTAATTGCAAACTCAATACTTGACCACACCTCTCAAAACTGAAAGCTAGAGTTGAGATGGGCATAAGCAAAGGTGCACGATTATAGGCAGCACTCTAAGCCACCCAATCCCTTGGCACTCCTGTTCCTTATTTCAAAAAATTACACCTGTTAAGATGCTTGACTCACAAAATCCTACCCATGAACTCCTATCTTGATCAATTGAGTGATTTTAACATAGTCTATACTCAATGCATCAACTGACAAAGAGAAAAGGGGTTCTTAGAGAAGGATTAACAGGTTCTAACAATTTTTCCTAAACGCAAAAAGGCAAATGCAATTCATGTGGCAGTATCACAAAATGCCTTAAGAGGGCAGTCACTGCTTTCAACATGCTACCATTTAAAAGGTTTTCTCGGTTTGGTTTTGTTCCTTCTAGGCAGGGCTATACCGGGATTTTGTGTGTGCCCCCACCCCATAGTCTGAGGCACAGGATTGTCCATCTTTCCATGAAATTCATCGGCTTGCTGAGCTGTCAATCAATTTTAGACCAGGCTGTGACTGTTTTCACTGGTTGTTATGTTGGACTAATGACTAGTCTGGTGGGTCAAAAATCTTAGGATTTGAACCAAATTGCTCCGAAGTCATTTCTTTGCAAAACAAAATAAGAACTAAAAGAACAAAATAAAAGCCTCTATCAAAGGAGTCACTATATACAAGGATATGAGAAGTAGAAGGTTGGCTAATCTAATTTTTAGATAAAGAAACTGAAGCAAAAGGAAATTAAGTCACTAGCCAAGGTCACACACAGTAAGTTAGTGGCAGAGCTGAGACTAAAGTCCAGGTCTCCTGATTCCCAATTCAAAGCTTTTCCCATATATTTCCAATTCTTTTTTCACAGTTTGAAAGCATCAAGAGTAATTCCATTCCCAATACAATAATCAGAACAATGGAATCATATCGTAGAAGGGGATATAGAAATCATTTAGCCCCATCACTATGTTAAGCGTGAATCCTTCCTAAAATATCCCTGCCAAGGGACCTTCTCAAAAACCTTTGAAAACCTTCTCAAAGAACCCTTTTTCTCTTTGTCATTTGGGACGCTGAGCGCAGGCTTGTGCTTAAGCCACAAATTGATCAGGGTAGGAGAGCATGGATAGAATTTTGTAATTCAAGAATCTTACCCTTTCATGAATACTTTCATTGATGAGCACCCCACTATCTCACAAGATAGCCTAATTTGGAAATAATTATGTCATCAATACAACCTTTGGAAGTGAATTTCAGGAATAACACAAAATCAGAAGTGATTATCTTTTTTAATATTCCATTAGCCTTAATGATTTTCCAATGAATCAGAAACAAAAGCAAAAGTTAGCAGTATTTTTACAGATGAAGAAATAAACAGAGAAGTTGAAGGTGGAGATAATTTCCAGAAGGACCATGGTGACCAAGCACATCTACTGTTAACCAAACACTATTCTATTCAATCTGCATTTGTCACGGTGTGACAGAAATTGGTTGGGTGCACACCAGAAAACCTCAAACAAAATGTTCTCTGGGCTAAGATCCAACCAGACAACCAGGATTGGCAAGGAGCATTTGTCTATTTTCAAAGGAACTCAATTCAAAAAGCATTTAATTAAGCACCCACCAGTCACTGTGCTAGGTGGGAAGAATACCAAGATAAAATCTAAAAATCCCTGCCCTCAAGGAGTTTATATTCTACTGAAAATGAATAATACACTAACTTGCACATAGCATGTAACACTCAAATGATTATGCTATTAAAATCAATAGCTTATGACACAGAATTTGACTTATCTGTAGGACATTCTGTTTGACATGGACAACTGGCAATAAGGACCAGTACAGAGCCTTTAAAGGGTGTGATATGGACAATGCACCAGTAAAGAAGACTGAGAAGGAGCTGATGGATAGCTAGGAAGAGAACCAGAAGATAGTAAAGTCATAAAAACTCAGAAAGAAAAAAGGATCAAGAAGGAGATAGCATCAAGTGAAATACAAAGATCAAGAAGGATTTAGGATGGAGAAAATATCATCAGATTTGGCAATTAAAATATCTTTGGTAACTTTACAAAGAGCAGTTTCAGTTGAAGTGGAAAGTCAGACTGCAGAGAGCGGAGGAATGAGTGAGAGGAGAGGAAGTATAGACAGCTTTTTCTAGGAATTTGGCTGAGAAAGGAAGGAGAGATTATAGGTCTGTAGCCTGACAGGATGGCAGGATGGAGTGAAGATTGGGTTTTGTTTGTTTTTTCTAATGGGGATACTCAGACATTTCTGAAAGCAGTAGGCAAGGAAAGACCAGGATAGGGAAAAGTTAAAGATTAGAGAGGGAAAGAATATCACAAGATTATAATGACAAACACAGAAGTTCTTATTTCCTATCACAATTTTGTGCAAGATTCTCAAACCTTGATATTATATTGCAAGCACACAGAGTGAGTACATAATTTTACAATGTGAGTTCCTTTTTACACTCAATATCTGGATTAAAATGGCATTATTATTTGGTTGTAAATTTCCATAGGTAACAAGAGTACAATTAACAGCTTTTGTATCTAATAGCCTAAATATAGATGCAATTTTTACATGTGTTATTTCATATATGCAATAAATTTTGACTTATTGGATATTTAGACCAAATAAAATATATCAAGAAGCAATAGTACTTAGTCTTGATAATAATAGCTAGCAATTACATAAGGTTCATAAAGCCATTTATAAGTGTTATCTTATTTGATCTTCCAAACAACCTAGAGAGATAGGTGTTATTATTATCCCCATTTTGCAGATAACGAAATCTCACTGAGTCACATAGAGGTTAAGTGACTTGCCCAGGGTTACACAGCTAATGTTTGAGACAAACTCAAGTTTTCCTGACTACAAGTCCAGCCTTCTCAAGCATAAACGCAAGATACAAAAATGATTCACCCAACCAGAACAACTGGGAACCTGGAAGGAAGTAAAAAAGTGACCAAAATAGATATTACAAAGTTCTATGTACTAAAAGCTCATGCATGTACCTTACTTGTAAGAGATCCACTCAAGCCTTCACTTAGAGACAATTTGCTCATATTTATACAGAATTCTAACAACCTCAGTTGTATGGTTTACGAATACCCAGTAAATTAGAAAACGCAAAGAAACAGGAAGAGGAAATAGTATGACAAAGAAAGCAGACAGAAAAACTATAAAAATTAGGCACAAGAACACTAAAAGCATAGTAAATGTCTGAGTTTGTTTAGTGAAGTTCAAAATATATTACACATAGGCCCTAAGAGTATGACTGTATCATTATTATTATTATTATTATTATTATTATTATTATTGCTAATAGTAATCTTGTCTCACACAGATATATACATACATATGTATATATGTATATTTATATGTGTATACATATAAATACATAAATGTGTATAAATATATATTTGTATAAGCATACACAATATGCTTAATGATCTATAATTTTTTTTCTTCACAATAGCCCTGTAAGTTATATAGTAAAGTATTATTCTCATTTTACAGATCTAGACATTTAGAGGAAATGAGGAAAATCACTTTGCCTAAGGTCACACAGTTAGCATAAGAGTTAGGATTCCTGACTCGCAGACAAATGCTCTTCATTAAGTCATTCCGATATTTACGATACTATATCATCACAAAAAGTTAACTATTATTTACCTTCTTATTATTATATCATATAAGATATGTTATGCTATATATAATATATATTACATAATTATTCTATGCCCTCCTTTTTAAGAAGGTAGGGTAGTATACAATTTTTAAAAATATTTTTATCTAAGGAATCTATCAGAAGAATAAAAAAACACAAATACCTCAAGGGCAAGAGAAAGATATGTGGTAAGTGTAAAGCAGGCTGCAGCATTTTGTGGATGACATGTGAGAAACAGAATGAAAGACAGGCTGTGTATAACCTGAAAAGAAAGGTGGGGCAGTCATGTATTGAGGGAGGGAGGAAGAGCCCAAGTGCCATGGTGGTACCCATGTGTCTGTATCACCTTCCATGAAATTGGCACATAGCATCACAAGACTTTCCCTCAGGAAACCCAACCCAAGCTTGAGTGGAAGTGGGGTTATACCATGCGGTATTAATAGAGAAAGGCCTCCAGTGTTGTCAGTGAGTCCTCCATGAAATGTTTAGGGAAAAAAAAATTAAGAATTGCACAGAAGGAGAAGGCAGGGAAGAATATTGATCTACACGGGAAGAAAGAGTATCCGGTGAGGTGAGATCATAGAGCCATTAAAGTTTTATACAAAATAGTTCAAATGTTTTAAATTTTGATGCTTAAAAGAGTAGCTGTTAGTTATCCATAATCACCCATTCCCTGAGAACTCTGGATTGCTAAATTGTATATGTATCATTGCTACTTTGGAACACACATCAAAAGTGCTCCCTCCACTGATAAAAATCAAAACCACCTATGTCTTCTCATCCTGTGGAATCCTTAAATATCTGCTAAACTTTCACTTGACCAGTTGTTTTTATCTTTGAACCACTACAAATGTTTCATAACCCAACTTCCAGGCAAGACTGTCTTTTTTTTGTTTGTTTAAGAGCTATAATTAAATAAAATAGAATGATCAAGACCTAAAATGTAAGCTAATGTGGTAGGCAGAAAAGTTCTACTTAGAAGCCTGTTTTCAAACCTGTTGAACACGATTGCAAGGATGATTAATTCTTGAATATGCACTCTAGTACTTCCTGCACTTAGCAGACAGGAGTGGGGGAATTTTTAAAGACAGACCAGTCAATTTGCATTGACTGAATTTTGTTTCTGGGAAACATTCTGCTGGCAGAAACATCCAACTTTTATGTCACCCAGGTTAGTTAATGTATTGTTCATAGGATCATATATTTAGAGCTGGAAGGAACCTTAGAGGTCACCAGGTTCAGCCACCTCATTTTACAGATGAGGAATCTGGGACCCTGTTAGGTTAATTGACTTGCCTAAGAATCCCATTGCTACTAAGTATTTGAGGGCAGATTTTAACCTAGTCTTGCTGACTCAAAGTCCAAAGCTTTTTCCAACATGCCATACTGCCTCAAAAAGCAAACCGACTTCTCAAAAATGAAGAAATTATCTAGAGACAGCAAAAACAGCTATACCTTTGTCTCTATGTAAGCCTTTTCTTGTTAATTATATATTACCATATGTTAGCCAAACTTGATATCCAAGAGGAGTCCCTCTCCCCTTGCCTGTTAACTATTATTTTCTACGGTTATTTCAATATCATGTATTTTCTGCTTTGTCAGAATGGACCTTTAAACTCTATGGACCCCCAAATGAACCCCTAATTCTAAATGAACCCCTAAAAATTCTAGTGACTTCAGAAAAAATTTCACAAAAGTAATAGTAGTGTGATCTCAGACTATGAGAATGTTATGGACTAAAACCTCAAGTGTCACACATTCATGAATATTGCTGCATTATACAAATTTTTCCACTTGAATTAAGTTGAAGACCTAGTAAAAAGGTATTGCTAATTATAAAGAAAAAGATGTTTAGACCATTCCCAGGAGAGTTCAATTAATTAGTTGTTTCTATGGGCTGATGAAACCACTCATTTCTATTGAAGGTTCTCTATAGGCTGCCGTGTTGTTCTACATAGCCCAGGCCTTTGTCCCAGAGGAAAGGATTCATACCTGTCAAGCTGTGTATTATCGTCTGTTATTCCAAAGCTTACATTTCTGTCAATAATAGATACCACACAATCAGGTTGCAAGTTTGCCTTTTGTACTTTCTAAACAAAGGGCCATTAATATTTCTGGCAGCCTTCTCTACTCCAGCAGGAAAACAACCCTGATCAGTTCTTAAATGAGCAAATCATGAGGGAAAACTGGCTGTTAGCCGCTTAGCAAGAAAAAAAAAAATTCTTTTCAGGTTAAATGTGACACAGAAGATTTAACCTACTCTTCTCTTTCCTAAAGAGTATATGAATAACCGTTCCAAGCAGTCAAATATCTAGGCTAGGACAAGAATTACTACATGACACATCAATACAATCATAAACTGTTTTTAAAAAGCCCAAAATTTATCAAAACTCATGGATTGTTCTGATTTTTAAAAAGAAAAAATGTCTTTTAGAATTACCAGCAAGCACATCAAAGTCCACCATGGCAATTTCCCTTATGACTCAAATCTGAAGCTACCAGAGACTGAGTTCAACTTTCCTTAACTACAAAATGCTATTACATTAATTTCTAATTGGGTATGCTAACAAAAATCTGAATGTGTAATATTAAACACATTCATTTTAAATAAGAGATAATTATTTCCAAAGAGCACTTTTATCTTCTAGAAAACCTAAAAATATTTGAACCCTAGTTAATGTATTCACAAATCTGTCTGCAGGGGGTATTCCAATGCTATGTTGTCCAGAAGAGGATGACCCCTGTGCAGTTAAAAAAAATTACATATTAACCCAAGTGAATTCTTAGCAAATTCAAGTAAAATTAGAATACTGCCATTGAGTTTTAGTATAAAGTTGTTGGGTTTAGGTTTGTTTTTTAATTTTTATTTGGGAAGTATTAGCTTTACATTTTAATTCATTATTATCCTTAACATTATCCACTGAATTTTTTTTCCTAAATATCTAATTCATAGGATTTAGAGCTAGAAGAGATAATACCTTATGGATCATCTAATCCAACTCCCTGACTTAACAGGTAAGTAAACTCAGATTTGGCTAGGAACTTGCCAACAGTCATACACGGAATAAACAGAAGGGCCAGGATTGAACCTCTTACTAGATTAGACTCCGATACTCAGCTGTGCTATACTAAGAAGAGAAACCAACATTTTTTTAAAAACAAACACAAAGCAACATACATATCAAATAACCCAGAATGAAAGTAAACTGTGTTGAACAGGCAAGGGGAAGTTTAGAATGAGTTATAATACAAATATGCAATGCAACTGACTTAAGTAATTCAAAATACTCCTCTTTCCACAAAAGATCTCCTGCTTCTTCCATATATCTTTCCGGTCCTTCCTTCATATTTGTCCCCTTCACATAAGACTCTCCACAGTCAAAGAGGCCTGATCCCCATTCCCCATACTTAACATTCCACCTCCTGCTATAATCACCGTATCTGGAACACATTCCCTCCTCACCTCGGAGTGAGAGAATGCTGAGTTTTCCTTCAAATCACAGCTCGGGGACCATCTTCTACAAGAGATCTTTCCACCCCTCTCCTCTCCACCCTTCCTCCAAGCCTCTCCCTCAATCTGGATATTGCTTGTGTGTTTTTTTTTTTTTTGTAATTGTGCACATGCTGCATCCATATGGTAGGAGGTAAGATCCCCAAGGGGATGGATTGTTTCATTTTTGTTCTTGTAAACCCAGGGCTTTGCACATAGTAGGCATGTAATAAATGTCTGTGGAATTTAATTTAGATTGAAAGTGTGCAGCTGAAATGATCAGTCTTTCATGATGAGGGAAGGGAAAAAAGAGAAGGAAGGGGAGTGAGAGAAGGGGAGGGGAGGGAAGGGGAAAATAAGCATTTATAAAGCACTTACTGGAGCAGCTAACTGGCATGGTGGATAGAGTGCAGGGCCTGCAGTGAGGAACATTTGAACTCAAATAGATTCAAATCCGACCTCAGACACTTACTTGCTGCATGACCCTGGGTAAGTTACTTAACCCCGTTTGCCTCTGTTTCCTCATCTGTAAAATGAGCTGGAGTAGGAAATACCAAACCACTCAAGGGTCTTTGCTAAGAAAAACTCAAATGGGGTCATGAAAATTCGGTCATGACTGAAAGGATTGAACAAAAGGACCTACTATATGCAAGGACCTGCCATTGTAAGGATAGAATCTCAGAGTTAGCAGGGACATCACATTAATTGCATACTTTGATTTAGCCTTTATTTTTAATACAAAGTACTTCGGGTGATTATTTCATTTGATCCTCACAATAACCTTGTGAGGCAAGCGGTGAAGTAGAGGGCAGCAGCTAAGTGGCCCAGAGGATAGGGCACTCGATCTATAGTCAGAAAGATCTGAATTCTGTGATTCCAACATTTAACTTCACTCAGCCTCAGTTTCCTCATCTGTAAAATGGGAATAATAGCACCTACCTTCTAGAGCTGTTAAGGAATAAAATAAGAGATTTGTAAAGTGTTTTGCAAATCTTAAAGTGCTATATAAATATGAATCATTATTTTTATGATTCCCATGTTATATATGAGGAAACTGGGGCTCCACCAAGTTAAATGGCATTTCCTAAAATCAGACACTTAGTAAATGATAGAGCTAAGACTAAACCCAGGTCTTCCAATTTCAAATTCCATATTCTTTCCACCCTACCCCAACCTGTTCTATGTGGAGTTATCTGCAATATCCACAACAAATTTAGCCTCTACTTCAATAAACACTCTGTACTAGGGAACTCATTACCTCAGGATACAGTTTTAAGTAATTTTTCCCAGTTGGTAACGGATATTTGTTGTGAACTCACACCTTCTCACCCTCTCCACTCTTTTGGTCGTAGTATCAGCATGTAAAAGTGAAGGTTAGAAGGGAACTATACGTGGCAGAGTCAGGCCAATTCATATGTTCAGAAATTGAAGCTGTTGACCTCATTCTCATTAGTACCTGGCTTTAGACAATTGAAGTAGCTAAAATCAGACAAGCAGAATCCTAGTTTTACATCCTTCCTGAAATATAGCGCTAATAATAAGACGTGTATCCTGATACTTTGTGACACTTCAAATCTCTGGCCTCATAATTGCCCAAACAAACTCCTTGTCAGGCATGGCTCCTCTTAGAGGTAAAGTTAATAAACTGATGAAATTGATTTTTAGCAGTATCTCCCTTCCCCTTGTTGCTCTTCAGTAGTGTACGGGGTTTTCTTGGCAAAGATACTGAAATGGTTTGCCATTTCCTTCTCCAGCTCATTTTCCAGATGAGGAAACTGAGGCAAAGAAAGTTAATTGACTTGTCCAGAGTCGCACAGCTACAAAGTGTCTGAGGCAGGATTTGAACTCAGGATGATAAATGAGTCTTCCTGAATCCAAACCTGGTGCTCTACCCACTGTACCACCTACCTATCCTCTCCTTTCCCCTAATAAGTTCCATTTTTCCTCCCAGAGTCACCACCATTGCATTCACCCAATCCTAAACATTTATCCTGTGCCCCATTTCTGCATTCTCTCTGCTAGCCGTCAATTAAGAGATCTGCTGACCAGGTTACCAGCTCCCAAGAATATCTTCACTATAAAAATGGGCCTGCTGAAGACACAAAGGAATGAAGCTATAATGGTAGAATGTCAGGAAATGGACTGATTTATTTTAACAAAATTCTCTACCTAAAACTCTCTTAGATCACATTACCAGCCTCTTGCTACCTCTTCATAAGGTTAGACCTGTTGACAGGTTCTCACCAAATTCAACTTGGTATAGTCTCTGAGGCATGGTAAAATCATAGCCTTACGATATTTACAGAGCCAAGAAGGGTTGCATAGTTTATGAATTAATAAACTGGATACTAGTTTTCATATTCACCATTCATATGACATATCACCCATTTGACTCACTTTTTAGATCAAAGAAGAGTACAAACCTCCTTCAGACCCTCACAAAGACATGATAAAAGTTCAGAAGTATTTTGAAATAAAAGGAAGAAGTGTACTAAATAGAACATTACATTTAAAACTGTACCTAGTTTAAAGAGAGATCTTATTTTACAAAGTTTAAATGAATAATTTGAAAGTAATTGACCCTGAACAAAAATGTTTTTATAAATTAAGCTATGAAAAATATGTCTGAATGCCTATGAAAAATAATTATTCCATTACTAATACAATGGTACAGTGCTTGTTTTTATACCAAGAAATCGTTAAACATTTTACATTATTTAGAATGACATATAACACATGCCAAATGAGATTCAACACAGGTACTCACATTTTCCTCTGGTGACTGTTAGCAAAACAAAATAACATTTTTATCAGCTAAGTCAATCATATACATTGTTCAATATATTAATCTATAAAGCAATCAGTTTAAATGACTTACTGCATACTATAACTACACACATAAATCTTGCATATAAAATATGATTAATTACATTTGTATTAATATAGTCTAACTCCAGTGATTAGTACGTCCTGCAAGATGGAGTTTTAAAGCTTGACTGATGGATTTTATTGTTCGTGAAAGTGAGTGACTAATGATGTTACCGGCTTGTATTGTCCTGAATGGACCACTGTGAAGAAAGCAGTGACTTAGTAGTGATACTTACATCCATGTCAGTGTGTAGCTTTACAACGAAGGTACTTGATAGGACTTTTAGCTCAAGAAGGCACACAAGTACCATTGTGAAGAATTACCCTACATGGTTTAAATCAACATTCAACAGTATTTATATGTATGTATATATATATATATGTATGTACGTATCTATATATATATATAATATACTCAATAGCATGGAGCAACTTTCAAAGTCATAACTGAAGTAGTTCTCTTCTAATTGAGATATATATATATATATATTAACTTAAGTACTGATGTAACTTAAGTACCGATACATTTTGTGAAGTTTTGTTTACATGCCAGTTTCCCTCTCCTCTGTTGAAACAGGCAAGCGATGGAATTTTTCCAGCTGGGCTTCTCAAAGGGATTGACCAAGATTGAAGTTCCTGCTAGTAATGGGACAATTAGGGTTCTAGTCCAGGATCTAATAATTACTGATTATTCATACCTGGGAGACTAGGGGATGGGGAGGGGTTGTAGAAGAAGAGCACTTTCAGTAAACTAGAATAATAAAAATAATGATCTTTTTTAAAACTAGCACTACAATCTGCAGCAGGTTTTAGAAGTGAAACAACCAGAAGTTAATGTGAGAGTATCTAGGGGGAAAGCCCAAATAAAAGATAATCTCAATTGAAGTAGGTCTAGGGAATTATTTTAAAACCCTGGAAAGGCAGTCCCATTTCTGTGGTTGTGATACAAGCAATCAAAAATTATGTGTGAACTCAAATCAACAAGAATTTATGAAACAACTACCATGTGATTACCATGTGCTAAACATTGTGCTATGTGTTTAGGGCAGAGAAATAAAAATGAAATAGTCCCAGCCCTCAAGGAGTTTATATGTCTACTGGGAGAATAGGCAGGGGAACAAATAAATGCATAGATAAGTAAATATAAAATATATCACTGTTAAATGAGAAAGCAAAAAGAGGCCAAAGAGCACTTCTCTATGATCCAATTTATCAGGGAAGATAAAGTGTTTCCTGGCAAGGTGTAAGAAAATACCTATATACCAATAAGGAAAAGAAAGCAGAAAAAGACTTCTTGACCCCAGGAAAAGACAGGTCCTAGTGGTCTGTAACTTTCCTAGATAAAAGGCATGGAAGTAGTCGTATATTAACTTGACAAAAGCTGAGAGGCCTTAATGTCTACCCCAGAGAATGTGTTCAGATATGACAGAGAGCCTCCTAGGACTTTTCAAACCTGAGAATGCTACGTACTTCTTGAAATTCAAGTGGGAGCTAATTATACTGCCATAAGGAACCTGGAAAAATTCTTTAGAGATTATGAGGGCCTGGGCAGAAAAAGACTTAGAGCTTGAAGGCTGTATGGGCACTGATGGTGATTTCATCTCCGTTGCAAACCGAAAGCATAGTCTTTAGAAAAGAAAGAAGGATATTAGAAATGAACAAGCTTGGTAAAAGGTGATGTTAGTGAATAAGATTTGCTTTCTGGATCTTGGAGTAAGATATTAGAATGATAAACAAGGTGCAGGATGGAGAGATAGATAAGTAGAGAGATAGATAGATACGACAGATGGATGGATGGATGGATGGATGATATAAAGGATATATTTCTCTGAAGACTGATCTGATTAAGAGAGCTCTAAAATAAAAATAAGAGTAGGGAGAAAAGTGTTCAGATATAGATAAGAAACACATTGAGAGGTTGAAGGTAGAGAAAAGCAATATGAATGTTCAGTAATCGAAAAGAAACTGATAGGGAGGAGGGTTGGAAAATAATAAAATCTCAGGTTCAAATAGATATCTATACACCTTTGTGCAGGAGTACAGGAAATAAAAGTGGGCTAAAGATCTTAACCTAAAGAAGCAAATATGACTCATAAATATCACTGAGGCTTGTGAGGTAGAATTCATGATGGCAACAACAGATACCTTGTTCAAACGGAACAGATGAAAGGAAATCAATCAATCTTTGGCGGAAGGGTAGAGAGGAAACATGGCGGACAGCATTTGAATAAGAATCAAGAGAAGAAGCAACAGAGGAAAAATTGTAGTAGAAGGACTACAGGCTGCTAGATTGGATGGAGAAAATGGATGCTGAGTTCTTAATGAAAAGTTGGCATGAAAACTTGACATGGATGCAGAATATAATTGTGACAGGAGACATCTCAAATATTCAGATATCATCTCAAAGTCTGTCTCTGCTGCATACCGAGCAGCTGATACATTGCTGACTTTCCTTGCTAAAAACTTTATCTTTCAGAAGGTAGACTTCCAGTGAAGGAGAGTTATCATCCTGGACTTGATTCTGACCAATAAGGAAGAATCTGTTGGTGAAATGAAAATTATAGAAACCTTTAGAAACAGTGACCATATTATCTTACAACTCCTGAGGAACTATGGCCTATATCCTCTACTATTCTATTATATTAAAATCTGCTTGAAGACAAGGACTATTTTGTTTTTCATCTTCGTAGCCCAAGCGACTGGCACCTTTGTGTACAAAAGGCACTTACTAAATATTTGTTAGTTGTTGTTGAGTAGTCTGATAGAGACCATCACCTGAAAAGAGCCGATTTCAAATAGTTCAGAGATAGAATAAGTGAGTTCTCACAACCTGAGTCTTTAAAACAGGAATCAGGTCAAGGGCGATGAAAGAGAAGCGCTTAAGGACAAAATTCAGACCCTGTGGTTGCAGTTGAGGGCTCTGAGGAAGAAGTGTGTAAGGTGTTTAAAAAGACTGGTGGGCTACACATGAAGCTTATCCACAAATTATTCAGTTTTAAGGACAGGGACTAGGACCTGTGATTTCATTGCTATAGGGTATACCTGAATAAGGAAACTCTCTTTTCCACTGCAGGACATCATCTTCTCCACAATTTAGATGTCTCAAGGACTGAGAGGTGGTGACATAGACCCACATACCCAGAGTCATAGAGCTAGTATGCGTCATCAGAAGCAGGACTTGAACCCAGGTCTTCCTGTCTGCACGTCTGGCTCTCTACTGACTATGCTTCACTACTTCCTTCTTAGAAAAAGGACATGTACAGGAAATGGAAATGGGAGACAAGTAACTAAAGACAGATACAGAGGTATCACTATCTTTTAATAAAGTCAGGAGGGCCAAAGTTGAGTGTAAATAAAAGCTAAGCACAACAAAATGGGACTTTTAAATAAAAATATTTAAGGAAGATCAAGGAAAACATTGCGGTCCTTCTTGGCATTGATGGGAAGATGATAATGGTAATAAATAAAAAGAATTTCTATTTTACCTTTGTTCTTCCTGCCAAGAAAAAGGATCTTCTATCTTACACAACCCGAACAAAACCAGTTAATGAAATTAAAATTCAAACTAAGCAGCTTAGAGATCTTTGAGGAATCATGGTGGAAACTGTCACAGAATTAGAGGTATGCAAATGTTATTACAATTTTCAAAAAAAGTAAAGAAAGTTATACTTCAAACTATGGAACAGGAAGCTTTGACATTGATTCCTGAAAAAATGCCAGAACTAATTACAAAAGAAATGGTTTGTAAATTCTTTATTAAGCAAAGAAATGATCACTAACTAATATTGCTTCATTATGAATGTAATGCCAAACTAATGTCATTTCTTTATTGAGAGGGTTACCTAGCATTTAAAAGGAATGCTGTTCAACAAGGAATCTGACAAAGTAATGATATCCTTAGAGACAGGATGGAAAAAGTGGATTAAAAAATAAAATTAGGTGGGTTTAGAATTGTTACACCAATTGGACCCAAAGAGTTATCCATTAGTACTAACCTGGAGTGGTTTTGAATGGAATGCCACTTGGCCCTGTTCTATTCAACATGACTTAAACATATATGCACTTAATGTTTGTTGAATTGTTTACTTGGATTGAAAATGTTTATCATATCTGCAAATGGAAAATTTTGGAGGCCTAAATAGTTCACTAGATGACAGAACAAGTATCCAAAAAGAACTCAACAGCCTGGCCCAGTAAACTGAAATTAAACGATACACAATTTTAAAGGGTTAGCTTCACTTGTCTTCAAAGAATAAACTGCACAGGTACAGTATAGGTAAGCCACACCTAGAATAAAGTTTCTGTGAAGGGATTAAAAAAAAAAAGCTGAGATGTAAATGGATTGATGTTAGCCCAGAAGTTAGTGAAATGTGGCTATCAAAAAATTTAATGTAATTTTAGGTCTTATTCATTGTTTCCTGAATAACAAAAATGATAATCCTAGTATACTCTACCCAGGAAATATCGTGTCAAGTATTGGACACTGCATTTTACAAAAGAGACATCAACAATTAAGAGTATTTCCCAAATAAAGCAATTAAACTGGTTAGAAACTTCTGTGTATAAGTAGTTTGACCAATAGCTGGAATAAGAAACTCTTCTCCAAGAAGCTTGATGGTAGAGTGGATAGAGAGCTAGACTTGAACTCAGGAAGACCTGAATTCAAATCCAACCTCAGACACTTAACAGCTACATGACCTGAGATGTGGATCTACCCACTGGGTCAAAGAGAACTCTCTGCTTTCTGAGAGACCTTCAAATACCTGAAGAAAGCTTTCTTGTCACTCTCCATAATCCACCCCTAAGGTTACTCTTCTCTTTTTTTCTGAAGTTCCTTCAACAGATCCTCCTATGTCAAGATTTCCAGTCCCCAATCCATCCATCTTGTTCGACCCCTAAAGTTTTAGAACTACTGTACTTTAAAAAAAATCTCCAGAGACTTTATTTTAATGGAAGTTTTGTTGTTGCTGTTGTTTAGTCATTTTTCAGTCATGTCCTGATCTTGTCTCCCTGTCTTCCTGATCCTTTTTGAGGTTTTCTTGGCAGAGATACTGGAGTGGTTTGTCATTTCCTTCTCCAGCTCATTTTACAGATGAGGAAACTGAGGCAAACAGGGTTAAGTGACTTGCCCAGGATCACACAGCTAATAAGTGTCTTGGACTAAATTTGAACTAAAAGGAGTCTTCCTGACTCCAGGCCCTGCACTCTACCCACTGTCACCTATCTATCTATAAAATAACATCATTATCCAAAATTGATTTTTACAGGCAAACTTATTTTAATAGAAGCCAGTCTCTCAAAAGGCAGTTGTTATACAATTTATAGTTGTTATACAATTTATCAGCTCCAACACTGAACATTGGTAGTACCTGACACCTACTGTCAAAGAAAATATTCTGGTTGTCATCAGGAAGAGTTAACAAAGGATACTATCAGGATCAACAGAAAGATTAATAGCTTGATGAAGATCTGTTAAGTAAATTAACATTCCTTTAGAAGGGATGACTAAAACCCCAAGATTTTTTTTTTGCATGGGGGGCAGGGGGATGAGTGACTAGGCAATGGGGTTAGGTGACTTGCCCAAGGTCACAAAGGTATTAAGTATCAAGCATCTGAGGCTGGATTTGAACTCAGGTCCTCCTGACTCCGGGGCTGGTGCTCTATCCACTGTGCCACCTAGCTGCCCTCCAAGATTTTAATAGGAAATATTTATCATGAACCAGAGCTATAGGCTAGATTTAAAGGGTCAATTATGTGACACAATTCTCTCTCACATGATTTTATTGGGAAGGTTACATGGTTTCTTTCCTTTTTACATACATTAGTTGTACTTTTATAATGAAAACATTGGTAAATGTCGCATGATTTGTCATAATTAATTACAGGAATGTTCGTCTATAAACTCAGGAAAAGCTTGCCCAAGTTCTTAGCTCAATTACAGGGGCTTCAATCTCAGGGTAACACTGAGTAGTTGTTTGATTCCCTAGCAACCTAGAGTTTTTTCTCTACTTCAGGAAACTTGAACCTCAAAGGGGTATTTTAAATCTATAATCTTTGAATTAAGCTGAATGAATGACCACCGGAGAGAGACAAAGAGTTTTTAAGTCCTTTGTGTTTTGTATTTGTTATAGGGTCAATTAAAGCCATTCTTTGCTCAATGTCTTATTAGACTGAATGCTTACATGAAAACAAAAGCCTTTTACTTTTTTTTTTGTAGTGACCTAAAAACAAGCCAATTTTTGATGTTCACAATGTGAACTCAGGTTGATTGAGTCAAAAAATGTAATTTTCAAGAGAACTCACAAGATTGAAGGGGTTATCCTGTCCATTTAGACTCAGAACTACCATTATGGAACAGAGGTTGGGTGGACAGATTTTTAAGAATCTATTTATCCTGTAAATTAATGTATACTCAGAGTTTCATTCTGCTTCTTTTCCAAAGGCCTTTCCCATAAAGAGTGTCAAATTAGATAAAATGTGTTCCTGTAGCTAAAGGGGACCAGAGATAAGTAAGAAAGCCAGATCAGCCATTCCCCACATTGCACCACATTATGAAGGGCCATGATACAGGGCTTCCTCTGAAGATACTAAATATTCTTTCCTTCCAAACTGCCCATGACATCTCTACTTAGAAATGCCATAATTTCTTAACTTACAAGCTGAAGAGATGTGCCATGTAAATACTGCTCTTATTGGGAATCTAAGGCTTCTTTCTGTTCAAATACCCCAAGAATCCAAACCTCCAGGAGCTCACACCTTCCAAGGATAAATTAACTGCTGCACAATGGATATGAATGGGCATTTCAATGGTGTTCTAAACCTGCCACCTTATCTACAACTAGGTCCCATTAGAGTGAATAACAAATCTCTTGCTGTGCTCTCACTCAAATTTGCACTGCTTATTTTCATTGGGTTGAAACCAACTACTAAATTTTACATAATTATAACTTCAAAGGTGCAAAATTAAACACATTCAATGACTTCAGAGGATTCATTATTTGCATTAATTAGGACCTGGACTTACTTGAGGGGAGGGGGAAAAGAAGGAAATAAATATTTATATAGTATCTACTATGTGCCAGATGAATTTTACAGCTGAAGAAAGGAAGGTAAACTGAGAATAAGTGACTTGACCAGGGTCACACTGCTAGTAAATGTCTGAGGCTAGATTTGAAGGTCTTCTTGACTTCAGGCCTAGCACACTATTACTGTACCACCTACCTGCCTCTAAAACTCATACCACCAAAACTAGAAAGGAAGGCCTTCTAGAGTAACTGGTTTCCAAGTGAACCTATAAAGATGAATGAACTAGAACTTCATGAACCCAGTAGGGAAAGGCTTTATAAGCATCCACAACAGAGCATGTTATACCAGAGTCAGAATTGAAACGGGAACATAACAGGAGCAATGAAAAGGCAGCAGGCTTCTGAGACATTGGTTTGTCAAGAAAAAGCTGGGAAATAAAGTAGTAGAAATAAGTCAGTCAGCAAGCACTTATTAAGGGCTTATCCTGTGCTAAGAACTGTACCAAAATTATGGGATACAAATAAAGGAAAAAATGGTCAATGTCCTCACAAAGCTTGCATGGGGCCCCTGGTTGCAGGGATTCTTTTTTGTTAACTTAGGAGGTGACCTTGTGAACCTGAAAGGTCTGTGGAGTCTACAAGCAATGGCAGTATCATCTACCAAAGCGGTTGTAGCTGCAGTAGCAGCAAGAACACTCAAGAGCACCCTGAAAATGAGCGAAAATGACCCAAAAATGGAGATAATGTTGAAGGGGTTATGGAATGATAGGCACATTAATATGTTGTTGGTGGAGCTGTGAAATGGTGTAAGAGGCAGCTAGGTGGAGCAGTGGATGGAGTGCCACACCTGAGACCTGACCCTGAGCAAATCACTTAACCTGTTTGCCTCAGTTTTCTCATCTGTGAAAATGAAACAATAATAGTACCTATCTCCCAGGGTTGTTGTGAGAATCAAATGAGGTAATTATAAAGTGCCTAACACAGTGCACAGCACGTAGTAAGCACATGTAAGTATGAGGTATTTTTATTACTACCATTTGGGAAAACAATTTGGAAAATAAAGTAACTAAAATGTCTATACCCTTTGAACCAAGGACTCCATTAAGCCAAGTGAATAAACCCAAATTGAAGTGTCTGGGTAAAAGGCAAGGAGTGATACAGGTCACCAGGCCCTGGTTCCTCTGCCACGCAAAACCTCTACAACAGGGGTGGGGAACCTGCAGCCTTTAGGCCACATGTAGCCTTATAGGTCCTTAAGGGTGGCCTTTTGACTGAATGCAAATTTTATAGACTAAATCCTTTAAATTTAAGGATCTAGGTCCTTAAGCATGACCTTTTGACTAAATACAAATTTTACAGACTAAATCCTTTAAATTTAAGGATCTAGGTCTTAAGTGTGGCCTTTTGACTGAATACAAATTTTACAGAATAAATTCTTTAAGGACCTAGAAGGTTACATGCGGCCTGAAGGTCTCAGATTCCCCATCTCTGTTCTAGACTCTATGCTAAACACACAAGAAAAGACAAGATCAGGACTGAATTTCTGATTTAATTGGAACAAAGAATTCCCAGAAGAGGAAACTCCTCCTACCAATGCAGGTAAGCACCTTCTCTGCAACTTCTAATCTTAGGGAGCTGGTTAAAGCACTGAGAGATTAAGTGATTTGCCTAGGGTCCCACTGCTGGCATGTATCAAAAACATCATCTGAACCCTGATCGTCCTGGCTCCAAGCCAGCTCTCTATCCTTTCAGCATGTTGCCTCTCATATAAAAAAAGAACTTAATAGTTGATTTTGATTGGATTACCACATGCTACATTTCAACAATGTCAGGTAGGGAAACAAATTAAATAATATTGTTCTTTCTATAAAAGGTGCTTTAGTGGAAAACAAAAATGAAAGTTCTCCTTGAGAATTGTTTAAAAAAAATTTATGTTCAGTATCCCATCTTATGCACGCATATTCCCAACTCTCTATCTTCAGCTCTGATGAAATATGGCATAGTATTTCTTTATCCTGAATATTTCTATGTGAATATCCTATCACTTGTTTTATCTTCTACTTCTTTCTTAGGGAAGAGATTACATCTACTTTTTCTCATACCTATGTAAAACCCTCAGAGGACTGCCCTATCCCCCAGCAACTAAATGAGAGAGATGGAGAAAGAGACAAAGAGAGAGAGAGAGAGAAAGAGATGGCTAGACAGGAGATGAGTGCTTAAGTAGAAAGATGGCCCCAAAGGAAAATTATCAATAATTTTGAATTTTAGAGGCTCCATTGACTCTTTCTGTATTTCTACCATCCTCTACAAAGGAAATGGCAACCCACTCCAGTATCTTTGCCAACGGGGTTTTCTGATGAAGAGTTGGACATGACTGAAAATGATCTCACACACACACACACACACTCTACATATTCTGTCAAATATTACAACACATATTCAATATATCCAAAACTAAACTCTTCTCCAAAAAGGCCAGCTCTTACCGTTGACTTTCCTACATCTGCTACTGTACCACCATAATTCCAGTCACCCAGGTTTGAAACCTCAGATTCCTCCCTTTTCTTCAACACCAACATCCAATTTGCCACTAACCCTGTTCTTTCTACCTTTACAACCTCTCTCCAATTTACCTTGTTCCATTCCCACTGCCATCACCCTAGTTCAAGCCTTTGTTACCTCACTTGGACTACTGAAGTACATTCTGAACTGGTTTTTCTGCCTCCAGTTTCCCCAACTCCAATTTACACTGAATGCTGCAGTCATATTAATCTTCCAGTAGCATAGATCATGTCGCCCCCTTCCTCAAAAACCTTCTGTAGCGCCTCATTATCTTTCTCAAAAAGGTAAAACTCCTTTATTATTATATAGTTCTTATAATCTCTGGTATACTGTATACCTCCAGGAGGTCATGTTACATGTATTTTCCTTCTTTAAATCCTCAACAATACCTTATATTTTTAAAATTGAAATGACCAGTAGTTACAACTCTAAATATACTCTTATTTCAATACATCAAGAATCTATGATTTTGTCAATATAAATACTCTCTCTACCAATAAAATGAGATACCCTCTTTTCCTTAATGGACAGTCTTTAAAAGTGGCTTAAAAATCCATCACTCTGTGTCCAGTATGATAAGCCTCTCTAAACTTAGGATAGCCTAGTCCTCAGACAATAGTCTATGGCCAGGCCCAGTATGCGTCATAAACAATATCCTAGGGAACCATGAACAACTCTTCTCCATGACTTGCTAGACAAAATGTTAAACTTTCCCTTCAGTAACAGCTTAGATATACTGTTTAGTTGTTATGTTTCATTAAAGATTAAGCTTCTCCAAGAAGTTGGATTTGATCCACTATTTGTCTTTCACCAGAGGACAATTTAAGGAAAAGTCTGCAAAAAACTGTCGGGCCACATTTGATTTCAAAAGAGTCACTTTCTAGGCAATGAAACATAAGTGAAAGTATAATATCTCCATGTGATTCCTACTTTACAACTAACACTCAAACCCAAAAGTGGGTCATTGTCACATGCCAGGCTTACCAGGTCAGAACAATGAGAATTGTTTGTTGTTAACCAATGAACCTCTTAAATTGAAAAAATGTGTGCATTCCCTAAGGGAAGAGCTTGGGTCAGAAGAACTTAACCCCCACCACATGAACCAGGGGGGGTCAAGGCACATGACAGAGACAAAAAAAAAAAGAATGTTTAAAGTTCAAGGAGCAACAACAAAACAACCTCTCAAGTATAAAAAAAAACCTCTTATTATAGCATTATATAGTATTATTATAACTGTCACATAAATGGCAATGAGATCTTTACTTAAGGGAGATTACAGAAGCACACTTGGCAGTCATTTTAAATGTTAAGTAATGAAGATCACAAACTTTAAATAAAGAGACTAAAATATTTTTTTAAGAGAAAAGTTGCAAAACATTCATTTAAAACCTTGTTTCAGTATAGACAGCTTAGAATGCTTTGTGTGTCACGTTATTAGTAAATAGCTGGTGATAAGCAAAAAAAAAAAAAAAAAACACACCACTTCCTGCTCCCTTTTAGTTCCCCTTTCCTATTATTTCATACTCTGTTGCACGTGTTTTAGGGATATGTTTCACTAGCATCTTGAAAATAGTGTGGCATGGTGAAAAGAGCTCTCCAGATTTTAAGTCAGAGAACTCAGCCTTGCTACTCCGTATCTGTGCGACCACTCCAGACAAGGTCCTGAATCGCCCAGGACCCATTTCTTCTATAAAATAAAGAAGTCAGACTAGATGACCTCACAGGTCCTTTCTGCTCCAAATCTATTATATTATGCTTTTAAAATTCCATTAGTATCCACAGAGAATCTTGGAAGAAGAGGGAGGGTATAAAATCAAATTCAGTGAAGCAACATAGGGTGGCTACTAACCTCACCCGCAGATGGATGGCCCAGTGGAGAGAGCTCTGGGCCTGGAGTCAGCAAGATTCATCTTGCTGACTTCAAATCTAGACTCAGACATTTACTAGCTGTGAGACTCTAGGCAAATCACTTGACCCTGTTTGCTTCAGTTCCCCCACCTATAACAACAACTAACCTCATACTCCATACTAGAAAGTCAACTGGAATTCAATTCATTTCTATTCAAAAAGCACTTATTACACACTAGTACTCTCTATTCCAGACACTGTGGATTTACTCCAGAGAGACTCACAGAGACACAGGAAATAAATCCCCAAGGTGGCCTCTCAATTGGATTAGAACATCAGGGAACTGGGTTTGAATCCCCTAAACCATCCTGGTCCAGATGGGTCTAAACGATGTGTTAGAGCTAGTGAAACACATTCCTAATACAACCCTGCATTTCCAGCTTCAAGGAGTAATTATTGTTTTTCCATTGTTTCAGCCATGTCCAACTCTTCCTGACCCCATTTGAGGTTTTCTTGGCAAAGATACTGGAGTGGTTTCCATTTCCTTCTCTAGCTCTTTTTACAGATGAGGAAACTGAGGCAAACATGGTTAAGTAACTTATCTAGTGTCAGATGCTAATAAATGTCTGAGGCCAGATTTCAACCGAGGAAAATGAGTCTTCCTGACTCCAGGTCCACCACTCAGTCCACTGTGCCACCTACCTGCCCCAAAAGGTTTCAAAGAATTACTATCATTTTTAAATCTTGCTTCTTTATGCCTCTTGTTTCATCCCCAACCTACCAGTTAAGTCATTCTATAGTCTTGTAAATTCAATTATTCCATTAATACTATTATGTGCATCAATAAAATGCATCCAGAAAAGTCCTACCATCACTTGAATGTGACCCTGGGTTCTTAAAGACTACCCCAGTAAATTGCAATTACTAGTGGTTTTGATCAAGCTGGAATGACCTTGATATGGTCTAGGCAACAGGCTGTTTTTGTTGCTCAGCTAAGCTTAGTTTGGAGAGGCTTGCTGCCAGTAGGTTGGCCACTAGGTAATGAATTCCTTGGTCATGGTGATCCCTATTACTGATTTGGGACTTCTACTGCCAGAAATTTCAACATGGAAAAATTCCATTACAGAGGAATGAAGTGCTTCAGACTAGTCAAAGGGCAGTAGGTGGATCGCTGCTGGCCTGGTTAATATCCTCAGCTGGCCCTTGCAACTTCTTCTTGAGGAATGGCGTTTGGCTATCTTACATAATGATGACTATACCCTCTATTGAAGGAAATACATGCTCCTCTGCTTTCAAATGCATTTTGGGGAAATCCTAGTTGAGAACTTAAGCTGGGATGGCAACTGCCATATAAAGCCTGAACCAGGGACTTAGCAAAATCTCATAATTCAAGAGAGGCATTCTAGGGATCTATAAAGGTATTTCACAAATGGGCTTAAATTTTTCATTGTTTCCCTAAAATTACTCAGTGTTGGGGGTTTTTTATAATTTAAATTTCAATGAGGACATTATTTCTGAATTAAGCTTTTCCTCCTCCAAATTACAGAATTTCTTCTTTACCTTGAAGATAATATTTACACCCAAGTACTGTCCAGGAAAGCATCTATAATATGCTTTTTGTTGTTTTGTAGTCATTTCAGTTGTGTCTCACTCTTCAATACCCCATTTGGAGTTTTCTTGGCAAAGATACTGGAGTAAGTTGCCATTTCCTTCTCCCACTCATTGAGGAACTGAGGCAAATAGGGTTAAGTGACTTGCCCAGGGTCACCCAGCTAATAAGTGTCTGAGGCCAGATTTGAACTCAGGAAGATAAATATTCCTGATTCAAGGCCCAGAACTCTATCCAATGCTCACCCTCTATAATATGCTGTCTGAAGGCTAAAAACAGATTGCATTTGTTTTATCTAAATAAGAAAGAACATAGGCAAGAGAAATTTTATGCAGCTTCTATTCCCAACTTGTAAATTTAATAATTGTGTAATTTTATTATAATTTTGTAAGCTGTTCTAAAAACGTTTTTATAACAAAATAATTAAAATATATTCTACCTGAATCGTCATAATTATTATGATAATAGGATGCAATGTAGTAGGAACAGCCTTGGGGCAGAATCCAGAGAGAACTGCATTCAAATCCTTCCTTTGACAGTTGTACCTATGTAACAATGGACAACTCACTTAACCTGAGTTTCAGTTTCCTCCTGTTGAAACAGGATCAAATAAGCAAATCACTCCAGGAACTTTAAAATACTATATACTTCTCAGCTATTGTGATGATAATAATTTCAGACCTCTTCTCTAACCTAGATTACAGATTGGTATAAATTTGTCTTTAATGTTACTTATCAGATATTTCGAAGTATCAAAGTTTTAAAGTTTATACCGGGATAATCTGAATAAAATTCATTTCTCTTTTCAATAGGAGCATCTGTAAATCAAGATGGGAGAGGGAAAGGGTATATCTATGTAAAAGCTATTACTCCGGAAAGCCCTGCAAATTTCATCTGAGGCAAAAACAACAATAAAGAGACCCCTAGTTACACTACCCAAGATACCACAAGACCACTACTAGGGAGGTTGTCACCCCTCCCCCAGGAAGTATCCCACTTGATGGCTTCCTATTTGAAGCTAACAAAAATATCCCCTCTCTGGCTCTAATATATCTGATCTTCCATGTCTCTCACTTGCAGATTTCCTGAAAGAATTCTGTCTCCACTATTTCCTATCTATCTGAATCATGAGAAAATCCTTTCATGTAGATAAAATTAGTGGGTTGGTAGATGCTTCCTAAAGTCCCTTCTCACAATAAATCCTGTGAATTTAAATTTTTCTATATTAATGGAAAAAACAATTATATAGATTATCTAAAGAATATTAATATTAAATGAATTATGTGGTCCTTTCAAATACATTATAGTTCTTTTACAAGCACTATTTTCTTTCTAATTCTGTTTGACTCTTTCATGTTAAAATTAGTTTGTGCCCTTTGAGTACATACTAACAGCAAGATGGGGTGACTTTGAAGCACCATAAGTGTGGCAAAGAAGTCAGCCTACCATTTAAAGATTAACACAGATTATCTACAAAAACTCACACAGAGATGACAGTTGACACTGTCATAGCTAAAGAAAGAACAAAAAAAAAGGAACTGAAGTTAACAACAGATGATGATGATAATGACATATTTATTAAGTTATTAGATAAAAATTCTATTGCCAGCTCTAAGCATTTGTTTCAACTAATTTATCCTACCATCACTAGAATCATTACAGCCTGTCAGGAAATAAAGTGGCTGAATTCTTTAAGTATGTCTAGTCTTCACCATAGGGATCCAAGCTCAGAAAAAATATAGACATAAACTGGATGAGGTCTTAACCTAAAACATAATTATCCTTCACAAATGAACTTAAATAATTTCTTTTTCTTTCTTGAAAATATTAGTTCTCTGTTCGATCAGCAACTTGATTAACACTACATAATTTATTACATTTGTTCCTACCAAGCATGCATATGTCAAACATAACTGATAACCACAACTTTTTAAGAGGCAAGGCATGCTTTCTTCCGAAAGTCCACTGCGTGAATGGATTGCAAATGCCTGCACAACTGAGTGCCTTGCCCAGAGAAAACACTGAGTAGACGGAAAGCAACATGGTAGAAGGGAAAGAGTCTGAGACTCTAGATTCAAGTTCCACCTCTGACGCTTACTACCTTCGTGATTTTCGTCAAGTCATTAGGTCTTAGCTTCCTCATCTTTTTTTTTCCTAATTTATTCTCAGAAATATTTTATAACCTTAATGACTAAATGTGTTTAACTTTCATTTAAAAGTGAACAACTCATTTCTCTAGGTTAGAAATTGACTCATTATTTGCTAATGTGTTTTACCCCATATGTTGAAGAATCATGATGAGAAAAATGAGGGAGTTGGACTAGAAAGATGGACTCCAAGGACCCTTCCGGCTCTGGATCAGTGATCCCAGATGTTATTTGATGAGCAACCACAGAAAATGAATGGGCAGCTACCATTATCATCTTATCAGAACAGATTACTTTTCTTCCAGTAGGAAGAAGAATTCTTAGGGATTCTAAGATAAATGGGCTTGGTTATATTAAAACAAAATATTTTGCATTACAAAAACATTATGCAGCCAAAGTTAAAAGAAAACTAACATGAAAACATTTATGGCAAATATTATGGAAAAACTCGACATCTAAAATATATGAAGTACCATTAAAATTTACAAAGATAACTCTAGGCTATGACAAATTCTCAAAGGTTACAAATAGACCTTTTCAAAAGGGACCACAAAATGTTATTAATAAGCACTTGTAAAAAATTCTCAGCCTCAATAATAATCAAAGAGATGCAAATTAAGACAGCTTTAAACTACCACCTCACATCTGTCAAATTGGCAAAAGTGATTAAAAGCAACAAAATTCAATGCTGGCAAGGTTAAGAAGAAACACTATCACTTACAACGAACAGAACTCAAAGTGTAGCATCTTCTTGGAGAGCCATGTGGCAGTCAATACACAGCAAAGATTATAAGAATAATCATGACCTTTGACTCCAATTCCATTGTTGGAAGTAAACCCTGAATGGGTGATCAAAGATAAAAACAAAAACAAAAATACCTATATGTCCAAAGATTTTTTAGAGTAGTATTATTTGCCATCATAAGCAACTGGAAACTGCTTAAAATTTTTATAACAAAGGAACAAGTAAATAAATTATGGTACATTAATATAATGTCATATTAATTAATATGATATTAATATTATGATGCAATTAAAATTTAAAAATGTAAAAACATTAAGAAATATCAAAAGAGCAGCATACTAAGAACAACCAGAAGATATGAAAAGCAAATAAGAATAGACAAAAAATCTGAGAGGGAGTGTCTTGCAGCAGAAGAACAATGAATCTGCAATCAGAAGCTCTAAGTCTGATTCTAGCACCCCCACTTACTGGCTAAGCGACCTTGGGAAAGCCATCAAAGTAGACTAGATAGTTTATTAAAAAGAGCATTGTCAACGGAATCAGAAGACCAGTGTTAAAATCTCACCTCTACTACTTACACTTTGAGTGATCTAGTTTCCTCATCTGTAAAATACAGGACATTAGGCTAGAGCACCTCTGAAGTTCCTTCTACCTTGAGATACAGGATCCTTCTGGGCCTCAGTTTCCTCATATATAAAATGAGAGGGTTGAAAGCAAAGATCTCCAAGTCTCTCTCAGCTTGAAATCTACAATCTTATGAATCTTGAAAGAGTCTTAGGAGGGATTACTAGAAAGTTAATATATTTTATGCACTGAAATTCACTTAGTTAAATGCAAATAATTGCAAAGGAAGCTTAACTTATTATTTTATTGATGTTTAATATTAAGTTTATAACAAATCAATTTTTTTAAAAAAGAATGATGGAAGGGAAATTTTCCCTTTCTGTCACCAATACTCATCATGTAATCCTCAGGTCACTAAGTCATTTAGAATCTAGGGAATTTGGCAATGAATCATCTACAGCTGAGGATTATGGGGCAGAAGCCCCAGTAGGTGTTCACCTTTATAGTTATTAGATCTCCAGGTAATTATAAGCTTGGATTCCTGTAAGATCACTTCAGGGGAAATTAACCATCAATACCTTGGACATCTGAATGTTCAATGCCCCTGAGCTCACAAGGACAGGGAAATAAGTATTTTAAGAGACCTGGTATTATAAGAAGTAGTTCCCACATCACAACTAAGAGTTACACAATTCTGTACCACATCCAGCACAGGATTAGCAGATAATAAAACAGTTCAAGGAGAAAATTAAAAAAAAAAAAAACATGCAGCGGGGAGGAAAGAAGAAGCAAGAATTTTTTTTTCTTTTGACAAGGGAGGCAATTCTCTTTATCACACAACACACATCATGCTCCCTATACCATCTCTAAAGATATTGTCACCCTGAATGAGAAAGAACACATTTCACATCATTCCACAAGAACAATCATTAGTATCGCAGACATATGGAACATGTAAGAGACTAAGAGAAGAGAGAACAGTGTCCCCGCTATCGATTAATATAGAAGCAGTAACAGGCGTTATATCAATAAAGTCTGGGCATCAGTCATGAAGTGCTGGAAAGACTAAACAGCATTTGTTCAGCAGATTTCGAATCCATATCCCACATGGTCTAATTTATTACCTCTAATTTATTGTAGTTCATTTCTTTTGATTTACTCTAACATGGTTTACCTTACTAGTCTTAATGGCCTGGCTTTTACAAAGAACTACTTTATTAGAATAGCCTCTAAAACTACCATCAATCACTATGAGAATATAATGCTAGATAAAAGAATAACTCACTTTCTCAGCAGCAATGTCACAAGGAGACAGAAAATTACAGTTTCTGCTACCACCCAAGGAAGAATGTCACACACCCCTTTCTCAGTCACATTAGTCTCAAAATGCAGCATTGTAACAAAAATAATAGAACCCAAACCACGTCACTGACATTGTCTTAATTTAAGACTTCTAAGAAACACTATTCACTTTTGCAAGCCTTGGAAATACAATAGCTAAAAAGGTACTTTCTATAGATGTGGATACTTAAGAAAGGTTAGGGCAATTAGTGGGTAACTAGCCATTACTATTCAAAATGTAACTGAAAGAAAATCTTCCTCAGTCATTATTTTGGGGCATGTATACAGTGAGTATTTTTTAAATGCCTGTATCATGTACCTTCCTTGAGCTTAAAGAAAAAAAAACATACTGCATGTGACTTAGTTGAGCAATGTCTCATTCAATATCAGGACTAGTTAATAAATAATAGCGTTGCCATTTCTGTACTTTCTGAACATTTTCACCCCTCTCCTCTCACCTTCCCACCCTATCCCATGCACTATTATCAAAATTACAACAATAATCTTGGGAAAGAAGATTTTTAAATCAGAATAAATGCATTGGCAGAAAACTCAAGCAGGGTAGGCAAGAAAATCCAATTGATGATTTTATAGTGGTCCAAATAATTAGAATGGGAACCAGACAAATTAAGTCCTTTCCCACTTTAAAACTGGAAGTAGTCTGCCTGTTTCTTCTATTAATCTGCACTTTGCACCAAGCAGTCTGCCTCATTTTGTGTTTGAACTGCATATAATACAAAATTAGAGGCATGGTGGTATAGTGGGTGGAGAATTGGCCTTTGAATCAGGAAGATCTGGGTTCAAGTGATGCTTCTAACACAAACTCACTGGAGGACACTGGGCAAGTCACTTTCCTTTTCAGTACCCCAGGCATTTCTCTGATGTTCTAAATTGGAGAAAAGGTGTTCATCATTGAGAGGGAAAGTCCCTCCCCTGAAGCTTCCTGTAGTTCTGAAATCATAGATCTGTCAAAAGAATCATCATCATCATCATCAACTTATGGAATTGATGTGATGATGCCAAGTTACCGTCCACATTTCCTATAAGATCTCTCCACATTACTGTGGCTCTTCTATTCATGAACACTGTTCTCTACTATATCAATACCCATTCTTGGGTTTTTTTGCCCAGAAAATTTGGGGACAAATTTCTATACTATTTTTCCTTTCAGCATAATTATAGCATATACAAGATATAGAATACTGACTAAAAATGCAGTAATTTTATTTAATAAAGGCAAAGCTCTTATTCTCACATATGGGAAAAAACAGCTATATTTCCTTTCATATGGAAAAGAACACCACAAAACCTAACATAATAATCATCAATAAATATTCCAGATATTCTCATTACCAACAACTATGGGAATATTTTTTAATCCCACTACATACGCTCTAGAAATACATGACCCCAATTAGCAATAAGTATAAACTAGAAGACAATTTTGTTTGCACAAGCTGTCTGGTCAATTCCAAGCTGATTCCTCATGGTATTACTTTCATTATGAACACTCCAAAGAATAACTGTGTTTGGATGGCTTGTTGTGCTAATTAGGTTACCAGGATACTAACTACCAAACAACATAGTACAGAATTTAAAGGGTAAAGATGCTGTTCCAAAGACTTTAGGACCTTCCACAGACATCAAAAGGAGAAACACAACCTTTGCTTGGTACAAAGAGACTATAACAATAACTCAAAGTAAATGGTCATACTTTATATAGACAGTATTGGTTGGGCACTCGTGCACTGAAAAAAGTTCACTCTGTTCTAGCATCAAAGGAGGAATTTGGCTGCTAAATGTATTCATCTGAAAGCTTGCCCTTTCAAAGAGAACCACAATGGTATCCTGGATATTTGCTTTGTATATGGGATACATTATCATATATTGAGCACTGGTCAAAATCTTATTGAAGTATTGTGTCACATCTTGAGCTCTATTTTAGCTAAAGAAGTATATTGAAAAAAAACAGAATTTTCAAACAGGAAGAGAGATTTAGGAATTATCTAGGCAAGCCCCCTTATTTTACACAGAAGGAAATTAAGATCAGAAGTGACTTTCTAAAAGTCACACAGAGCATTAGGAAGAGTCACAGAGTTAGTGTTGTGAAAATATGACCTATAATAAAAAGTTAGTGTTGGGAAAATATAACCTAAAATAGAAAGTTAAAGAACGTAGAATTATTCAGGAACAGAATGACAGAATTTCAGAGCTGGAAGAGACCTCAACCCATTGCTGAATAAGAATCCCTTGTACAAGTGGTCACCCTGCCTTAGCTTGAAAACGTCCAGTGAAGAAAGATTTACTAACCCCCAAGGCAGCTCAATCCACTTTTGAACAGCTACAAAGAATAGGAAGTTTTTCTTTACTTCAAGTGAAAATGTACTTCTTGGTAATTTGTACCTATTTCTCAAAGGGTCGGACACAACTGAGATGACTGAACAAGAGGCAGCTTGTAGCTCAGTGGACAGAGCACTGGACCTGGAGTCAGGAAGACCTGAGTTCAAATCCAGCTTCAGACACTTCCCAGCTGTGTGACCCTGTGCAAGTCACTTAACATCTGATTGCCTGACAAAATGGATCCACTGGAGAAGGAAATGGCAAACCACTCCAGTAGCTTTGTCACAAAAACCACAAATGGGGTCACAAAGGGTTGGATATGACTGAAAAATGATTGAACAACAAGAAAACCTATTACTCATAGTTCTGCCCTCTGGATCAAGTATAACAAGTCTAATGTAGCTCCACATAGGAGTCCTTTAAATAGTTGCAAACAGCTATTGTGTTCCCCCAAACAGTTTCTTCTTGAGGAAAAGCCTTCTGAATCTCTCCAACTAATCCTTATCTGGCATGATCTCAAGGACCTTTACCACCAGGACCTCCTCTGGATGCTCTGCAGATTATCAATATCCTTCCTAAATGTGGTGCCGAGAGCTAAACATAACAGTCCATACGTAGTCTGATCAGGGCAAAGTGCAGTGATATTCTCACTACCCTAGTCCTAGATGACATGCCCCTCTTAATGAAACCTAAGACTGCATTAACTATTTTGGTTGCCATAACACATTATTTATATTGAGCTTATGTAGTTTCCCCCGCAAATTCCAGGATCTTTTCCAGATGACGTTCTGGTCAGCCATGCCTACTAGTACTTGTGAAGTTGATTTTTTGAACCCAAAAATACTTTAAATTTGTTCCTGTTAAGTTTAATCTAATTAGATTCTAGTCCTTATTTCTTAATCTTTAAATGGTCATTATAAGGTCACAGATTCAAAGGTTTGACAGGACTCTGGAGGCCATCTAGTCTGACCTCCCTCATTTTACAGATGAGTAAACTGAGGTTCAGGGAAGTTTTAGATTGCCCAGAGTCACAAAGAATGTATATGGCAATCCATGGATTCTTGCCCAGGTCCTCAAACTTCAGTTCTAGCTCCAGCATGGTATCACTTTCCACACAGTGTTTTAACTATCCCTCCCAGCTTTTTGTTACACATTTGATAAACAAAACAATCTATGCTTTTATCCAAGTCATTGATGGAAAATGGTGTAAGCACAGCTCCCTTGGATACTCCACTGGAGAGCTCTTCCAGGTTGACATTGAATATTAATAACTACTCTTTGGAACTATCCATTTGACCAGCCCCAAATCTATCAGATCACTCAATCATCCGATACATCTGCCCTTTTCCATCAGACTAGCATAAGCTTGGCTAAAAACCAGGTAAACTAGATCCACAAAATGCCCTTGATCTATCAGTTTAGTTAACCTATCAAAAAGTGAAATAACATTAGACTGGCATGACCAGCTCTTGATGAAATCATGCTGAAAATGAGAAATCTAATGATGAAAGAAATGACATTTTTTAAATACATAAAGGATTCTCATACATAGCATGGTAGTCAGATCTTCTCCAAACTATCCTTATATAAGACACTATCCTTATATATCCTTATATAAGGATTCCCTGTATTAGAATAAATTTTAAAAAGAGGCTTTGAAATCTTCTCTAAAACATTGCAAAATCAGAATATTCTCATCTATTGAGAAGAGCTGAAATGTTGAAATGAAAGGAGAGAAATCAACACTTCCTTATGAACAATAAGGAGAGATGTGGATTGGGTAATTTAACAGATGGGAATGGAACTCATTGACTACTTAGCCCTAGAGTGCCGATTATAAGGGACTAATGTCAGTCTCAAGTTTGGCATTAAAAGCCCTTCACAAACTGGCCCCAACCTACCTTTCCACATTTATAATGTGTTTTGTCTCTTCATATAGTCAACAATACAGTCAATCTGACTTTCTTACTGTTACTTAAATACAGGATTACATTTTTTCACTTCTGTGCTCTGTGATAGAGGGCTACCATACTTGGGATGCCCTTCCCACTCATCTCCACCTCTTAGAATTTCTAGTTTCCTTCAGAACTCTATTCAAATAACACCTTTTACATGAAGTGTTTCCTAATCTTCCAATTGCTAGTGCTCTCCTTCCCAAAACTACTTTGAATTCATTTATATATATATATATATACACACATATATGTGTATATATATATGTATATATATGTATATATGTATGTATGTGTGTGTGTATGTACGCTCATGATGTCTCCCCCATTAGAATGTAAGCTAAGTGAGGAAAAGTACCGGAAATCCCTGTGCCTTATATAAGGATAATCTGGAGAAGACCTGTCTACCATGTTATGTGTGAGAATCCTTTATGTATTTTTTTAAAATGTCATTTCTTTCATGACTGGACTTTTCCCAAGTGCCTCATTAATCTTTTTTTTTTATTCTGCCATTGTTATTGTCATCTTCATTATCAAACAGTACTTATTGAGTATGCATTGGTTAATAGAAGTCTAGCTCTAGATCTCCTTTGGCCACATAATGAGAAGACACAACTCATTGGAAATGACCCTGCTTTTGGGAAGGATTGAAGGCAATAGGAAAAGGGAATAGCAGAGGATGAGATGGATAGATGGTGTCATAGCAACAATGAACATGAACTTGGACAGACTTCAAGATATAGTGGAGGCTAGAAGGGCCCGGTGTGCTATGGTTCATGGAGTCATGAAGAGTCAGACATGACTGAATGACTGAACAACACCACCACCACCAATCTTACCAACCATCTTGGTTACCCTTCTTTGGGTATGCTATCTAGCACAATCTCTAAAACAAAGTAGGAGCTTAATAAATGCTTATCAATTGATCAACTGATCGAACCTAGAGGGGGTTGTCTAATAGAAAGCTCCACAGCTCTGTCCACAGCTTCCCTTCCAAGAAGCATTTTTCAATTTTATGGCTGCAGTCGCTGTCTGCAGTGATCTTTGAGTTCAAAAATATAAAATCTGACACTACTTCATTTTTTCTCCCTCTATTTGTCAAGAAGTGATGGGGCCAGTTGCAAGAACTTAGTTTTTTTGATGTTAAGCTTCAAGGCAGCTTTTATATTCTCTTTCGCCCTCATCAAAAGGCTTTTTAATTCTTCAATTCTGTCATCAAAGTGGTATCCTCTGCATAGCTGAGATTGTTGATATTTCTCCCAGCAACCTTAATTCTGGATTTTGATTTGTTTAGCCTGGCATGTCGCATGGTGTACTCTGCATATAAGTTAAATAAATAAGGAGACAATATACTGCCTTGTCAAACTCCTTTTCTGATCTTAAACCAAATCAACTCTTCCATGTTCAGTTCTAAGACAATGCCTTAGAAAAATCAGTTGAAGGAAATAGGGATATATAACCGAGAGAAGACAAGACTTGAGAAGGACATTATAAAAAGTCTTGAAATACTTGAAGAGCTGTCATATGGTAAATAATTAGTTTTGTTCTTCTTGTTCCTAAAAAGTTGATATCAATGGGTAGAAGAACATATACATATACATATATAAATTTTTAGTCAAGAATATGGAAAAACTTCCAAACAGAGCTATTCAAAAGTGGAGCAATCTGCCCGTCAGGGTGGTGACAGTTCCCTGTTATTAGATGTCTTTCATTGGAAACAGAATGGCTATTTCTTGAAGACATGGTAATCTAGAGTCATGATTTGAATAGGAATTAACATAGCTTAACTCTAAAGTCACTTTGAATGCTAAAATTCTTTTATTCTAACACCATAATTGTATATATGTATACAAGCACATCTTACAATATTTCACCAATCAACATTGTATTACAATAACATAATAAATCACACACACTCAATAATATCTCATATTCACATGGTAATATCATTTCAAATAGTATCTATCTCCTCTGTCTCTGCAAAGAACTACCCCACCTCCCTGACTGCTGATGGCTGATGAATTTAATCTTTTAGAATACAGTTAGTAGGATGTCGTGTTTTTCTATAACCACTCTATCCTCCCAGTAGAGAGGAGAGTTTCCAGCCTGGTAGAGTATCCTTTCCTCCTTCTTACCCCTTTCCCTCAGTTCTCTTTTCTATTTTAAATTTTTATAGTTTGAAGTCTGGCTGCCCAGAAATCTATTGTCCATTTATGCAATCTTCCTGTGGGATTAACTTACCCTTAAAAAGTTGTTTCAACTAATATGTTTTTGAAAAAACAATTACTGATATTAAATGGAGTATGTCTAATGTTCTATGTATATATTCCCATCACACACACACACACACACACACACACACATCAACAAGATCTCTCCCATTCTTTTTTGGATAGCATCTAAAATTCCAGTTTCCTCCATGACAAGTAAAGAATTGCCTTTGGTGGCCTCAAACTGTCTCATCATGTAATTCCCATGATTCTACCTTCAACTACCTCTCCTAATTGTATATATTCATCCCTTTTCTTGGGCAGCTAGGTGGCACAGTAGATAGAGTGCCAGGTCTGGATTCAGAAGACTCATCTTTCTGAGTTCAAATCTGGCCTCAGACACTTACTAGCCATGTGACCCTTGACAAGTCACTTAACCCTGTTTGCCTCAATTCCTCATTTGTAAAATGAGCTGCAGAAGGAAATAGCAAACAGCTCTAGTTTCTTTGCCAAATGGGGTCACAAAGAGTTGGACACGACTGAAAGAACTGAACAATAACAACCCCTTTGCTTACACATAATGTTGACACATTTATCTACTGAGAAATTACTTTAATATTTCTTCAGCTATCTATATATTTATGTGTGTTCAAGTCAATAAATATTCATTAATCATTTACTGTATGCAAGGTATGATGCTAAGAATAAAACTTTTTTAAAATTACATAATTCCTATCCTCAAGAGCTTACAATCTAAAATCGAAGATTTGAGCTTCAAGGGACCATATAGGTAAGTCAACTAGTTTAACCCTCTCATTTTACAGACAGTAAAAGCGAGGCCCAGAGATATTCATAACTTGCCCAAGTCAAATAGGTAATAAATGAAAGAACTAGGATTCAAGCCAAGGTCCTCTGACTCCAAATTCAGTGTTCTTTCTCCTACAAAAAGCTATGTGTCTTAAATTATAAATTTGTAGGGGCAGAGTCTATGTAGTTTGCTTTACATAATGAATAGCAGATAGGCAGAAAGTCACTGCCTTTAGACAATGATTTTAAAAGATCCACCAAATGGGTGTCACAGTTCATTACATATAGTCTTGCTCTATAAATCCATATGAAAATCTTATTAATAGAATTAATAAGATAGCTAGCAGGTATCTACTACTGAAAAATCAATTATTAAATCTTAAAAATTCAATATTATTTTAGTAGTGTAATGTAATTCTCACATATGAGAATAAGAACAACATTCCTTGCATTCTAACTTTCAAGTAATAAGAGGTTTTCACTTTATAATCTTTTTAACCTTATATTCTGGCCTTTATTTAGAGAAATAAGAGCAGTTTTTGCCAAATTCCTGACAAAATACACCAGTTTTCTGTGTGACAATATTTCCCTTCAGGAGGATATTTTATTTTAAGTAGATTCAAGAAAAAAATTTCCAATCTGAACCAAATCTTTAATACTTTACCTGTTTTGCATTTTATTATAGTTACATACATACTTATCTTCTCCCCACTATTCCTTGAAGACAGAGGCCATGTCTTATTCTTCTCTCTATCTTCCACAGTACCTAACACAGTATAAGCACTGAATAAATACACAGTTGGCAAAGAACCATTTTTAGTGAAGGAATTTATTAATGAATAAAAGGCAAATAAAAATAATAATCTATATAGTAAACTGACAGTATGCTTAGAGAATGGGAAAGCCCTCATATGAAAACTGTTGATGGTTTTGTTTCTAGTATAAACAGAGGCAATGAAAGAAGAAACAAAGTAAAGTAATATTTTATTTGGTCTTTATGACTTCCAATTACAAAACTTAGTAAAAGAGGAGTAAAGGAAAAGGAAGATGTCTTTTAAAAAAAAACCCTTCCTGAGCTAATTATCTTTTTAGGTACAGCTAGTCATTTTGCATTTTGACCCTTAATGTCCTAGTCAATACTGGTTTCCTCTTCTGGCTGGCACTGCCCCAGCCCATCTCCTTCCAATATTATCAAAGTTTCTTTTGCATATGCATTTTCAAAGCGTCCCATTTATAAATATTCATTCAGCTAAAATATCACAAAACTATTTGGTAGATGTTTTTGTTGTTGCTGCTGTTGTTTTGTTGTTGCTGTTTTTTTAAGTCAAACCAAGTAATTTTATTATGACTAGAGACTAAAACAACAGTAATAGAAAGAATAAATGTTGAAAACATGGGATATAAAGGAGTCTAAATAACCAGTCATCATCACGCTTTGATACCAATCACTGTGCTATCTGGGGAACTAGCTATCTAGACTTAATAACCACATATAACAGAGAAAGAAATTCAAATCAGCACAATATTCTTAGAAGGGAAAATAAAATTGTCAAACATAAAAGCTCACCCACATATCTACACCAGATCATAGATTTAGAGCTGATAAAGGTAATCTACTCCAATCTTTTTCAGATGAGTAAATGAAAGCCTAATTTCTAAAAATTAAAAAATGTACCCAAGTTCACATAATTAGTAGCAAAGCAGGGATTCAAATCCTGGCTCTCAGACTCCAAATCCAAGGCTCTTTAATTCAGACCAAGGGTCACACAGCTAGTAAGTGTCTGAGGATAGAGTTAAACTCAGGAAGATGAGTCCTCCTGACTCCAGACTCAGCATTCTCTCCTCTGCACCATTTAGCTGCCCTAATGGGGCATTTAGACTTCCAGAAATCAATACTCAGTTTGGCATCAATATGCAGCATAATACCATCAACTGGCTCTGGAGTCGGAGGATCTGGGTTACAATTCCACCTCCAATGCTGATTCCCTTTGTGACCCTTAGCAGATCCCTTCACTTCCCAGGGTTCCAGCTCCTCATCCATGAAATGAGACGGCCGGCCTAGACGGCCTCTAATCCTTCTAGGTCTAGACCTTTTTGTTGTTGCTGTTCAGATGTTTGGTCATGTCTGACTCCTCATGACCCCATGGACACACCAGGTCCTTCTAGCCTCCACTATCTCTCCAAGTCTATCCAAGTTCATGTTCTTGTTTTCATGACATTATCAATCTTATCCTCTGCTATCCCCTTTTCCTTTTGCCTTCAATCTTTCCCAACATCAGAGTCTTTTCTAATGAGTCCTGTCTTCTCATTATGTGGCTAAAGTAGACCTAGATCTAGGATCTTATTAACCAATGCATACTCAATAAGTACTGTTTGATAATGAAGATGACAATAACAATGACAGAATAAAATATATATATATATCAATGAGGCATTTGAAGAAAAAGCCTTAGGCACATAATTTGGGATGGCACTGGTAGTGGAAAGTTATGCTTAAAGAAAACTAGAAATATAGCCCTGAAAAGAAAAAAGACTTTAAGGAAACTTCTGAAAGTTGCCAGATATGTTCATCATAGCCATAAGACTGTAGCCAAGATTCTAGTAAAAGAAGTTGCGTAGAAGAGATAAAATCCAGAGTGTATGTAGGGGAAAAAGAAAAAAAGAGAAGAATCATAGACTAATAGATTTAGATCTGGAGAGGTATTTGGAGTTCCTCTAGAGTCTAGACTAACCCCCTCATTTCACAATTTACGCAACTAAAACTTGGGAGTTTAAGTAAATTACCTAAGGTGACTAAGGGAGTAAATAGCAGTCAGGATTCAAACTTTGGGCTTTCGATTCCACTTTCAGCCTTCTTCCAACACCACGAATTCACTCTCATTATAGGCTTTGTGAAAATCAAGATTTAAATTACTAAGTGTTCTAAGTATTGAACTTTACCCAAAAAACCATTGGTCCAATTTATGTAGTTGGAGTAGGGCAGGGAAGCAGAAATGAGTTTAATCAGATAAGACAATAGAAAAAAGAAAACATAATGTGGTTAGTCAAGCAATGATCTACTTTAAGAACAAAGCCATTTCCAATTTTATAAGTAAAATTTGTCCACGTATGTTAGTCTTTTACTTTAATGAAATCAAAGTATCCATCAAAAAGTTGGAAGAACTTGAAATTTTAAACATTCATAAAGACAAATGTATGAAAGGGGATTCTGCTTCTGATATTACCAAAAGTTGAAATGAGATGGAAAAACATCAAGATTCCATCAAGAATTGAAAGCAAGGGGGCAGCTAGGTGGCGCAGTGCATAGAGCACCGGCCCTGAAGTCAGGAGAACCTGAGTTCAAATCCAGCCTCAAACCAAACACTTGACACCTACTAGCTTTGTGACCCTGGGCAAGTCACTTAACCCCAATTGCCTAAAAATAAAAAAAATTTTAAAAAAGAATTGAAAGCAGACAAACACTTGAATATGCAGTTAGCCACATTGTGAATGTTTCCATGTTCTGTAAAGTATTTTGGAATTATGTAAAAAAAAACTAAAATGTCCATACTCTGACTCAGAGATCCCATTATTTGTCATAGAGCCTCAAGGAGATCAAAGCTAAAAATAAAAGTCCCAAGAGCACCACAATAGTCACAGCACTTCCTTTTGTGACGATAACTGAAATCAGAATAAGTGTTGTAAGAAATGATAATTATGAAGAATTTATGGACATGTGAACTGATATCTATGAACTATGCAAAGTGAAATAAGCAGAACAAGAAAGAAATATATAAACATATTGACAACAATAATGTAAACAAAAAGAAGAGTTAAGACAAAATTGAATACCGTGCAATTATATATAATGACCAATCTTGGGCCCAAAGAAGAGAAAACTGTACATTCTCTCTTTAGTGAATTTGTGGGGGACTCATGTGGAATAGCACATATAACATCAGCCCTGGTCAATGATTTTGATAAACTTTATTATTTTTATTTTAAAAATGTGTTACAAGGGACAGTTCATTAGGATCAAATGAGAAAATATTTGTAAAGCATTTAGTACAGTGCCCGGCACACAGTAGACATTTAATGATGCATGTGCTTTCCCTCCCCTCCCCTGGGTAGGAAAGGGATTAGGAATATATTTGAAAATAAATGTGACATAAAAATTAAAAGCATCAATTTTAAAAGGAGATAAAAAAAAAAAGTCATCCAAGAAATTTTTAATTTAACCAAGATGTCATCAGAAACATGGTTTTAGACTCATCTACACCAGAAAAAGATGAAAGGAGAGTGTGAGATACAAAGATGAAAGCAGTAATCAGCATGCTCCAAGAGTTTAGCAGAGAAAACATAAAGGGACAGGAAGGTAGATTGACAGGTAATGAGTGAATTCAAAAGAAACAATGATGAAAGAGATAGAAGTGTATTCATAATCAAAAGAGTAGGAAGGAGGCTTCCACACTTGTAAGGAAGTAGAGAGTAGATAAAGGAAGGAAAAAAGGAAAAGATCAGAAGAGACCAAAGAGTTCAAAAGTAGTAGAAAAATAAGTATCATCATAAGCATGAAGATCGTCAAATAATTGTACATAGTTCTACCTTTTGACATAACTTGTTTCTAAGTAGCTCTGATTTTCCTTCTTTATTTAATGAGAAGAGAATCAGATTTAACTAAAAATTGAATATTTTAAAGAATAAGATAAAATGTGAAAAATCACTGCTTAAGTGATACAAACTATCTGCATGATTGACAACAGATGACAAAGAAAAGGTTCATCAAATCAAACCTGCCCTGAGAACATCTTTCCATTCAATTTTAGTGATAATCTGCATTATAAATTACTTTAGAGGCCATCTAGTCCAACCTCCTATCTTTAAAGATGAAGAAACTGAGACCTAGAAATGTTAAGTGACTTGTCCAAGGTCACATGGATAGCTCATTCATGGCCAACCTATGACTTTTAAAATCTCTAACTTTTGGATGGAAATAATACATTAATTATTTTGTTGTTATGGTCGACTTTTCATGACCTCATTTGGGGTTTTCTTGGCAAAGATACTGGAGTAGTTTTCCATTTCCTTCTCCAGCTCATTTTCCAGAAGAGGTAACTGACGCAAACAGGGTTAAGTGACTTGCCCAGGGTCACACAGCTACAAAGTATCTGAAAGTTGAAGTCAGAAAGATGAGTCTTTCTGACTCCAGGACCAGCACCCTATCCACTGCATCACCTAGCTGCCACAATAATACATTAGACAAAACTCTAGTCATCTGGTTCCTTTGATTAATGGTGATAATGGTAACTCTAGAGTCCTATTATTTTATCATGGATCAAGCATAATGGTAACTTTATTTAATTTGAATTTATGGTTTATAAAATATTTAGCATATTTTATCTCATATGATACGCACAACCCCTCTACTAAGTAGCACAAGAATTATCATCCACATTTTACAGATGAGGAAACTAAAGTATGGAGAAGGCATTCATCAAGACACAGTTGAAAGAATGCTGCATATGGAGTCAGAGGACCCAGTTTCAAAAACTTCTCTCTTTCATTTGTTGACTGTATCACTTTGGGAGAGTCACTTCATCTCTCTGGGTAAAACGGTAAGACTGGTAAAACGATGAAATTGTCTCTTCCATCCCTAAACCTATGATTCTATAATCCTCATCCAATGTCGCACAGGTGTTAACTGGCAGTACGAGACCTCAGACCCAGGGCCTCTGTCTCCAAAACCAACATTCCTGCTGCTATACCATGCTGAATTTCTCACTATGACTAAATGCCTTTTGTTGCTAAAATTCTACCCACTGAAAAGGAAAGCTGAAGGATGATAATCAAGATGAAAAATAAAAAAAGTCAACATGGAACCTGGTCAACATAGTGCTTGCTGGACTGAGAATGGGGAGTTGGGGATTGGTCAAGGTGAACAAAATCTAGGGAATTATGTGGTAATCTAAATGGAAGAAGAGACTGACCAAGTTTTTCTTACATATTTAATATAATTCCTTACTAATGAAAATTTACTATCAACAGTAATACCTGAATTTGATGATGATAAAGATGAATCATAACAGTTGAGAATAATATAGAAGTCTCCTACAAATGCCTGCAAATACTATTTAACCATTAAAGTTTTATACTTTAAGTTTATCATTATAACTGTACCCCATAAACTAATCATAATAACAAATAAATAATGAGTACAAAGCCCTACATTATATGGTAATAAACTGTTTCCATGTAGTTGGAATATGCTTGATAAATTATGTACAAATACCTTAATGGTGTACTTTCTGTTTACCTTAATTAGTACTTGAAAAAATATCACTTCATCAATGTGAATACTCCTTTCACCAAGGTATATCATAGTTCTCCATGCCCTAGTACGTGATTCATGATTTGCTGTGTCAAAAAAAAATTATCATATCCCCTGGTGGCTAACATTCTGATGAGCATCTCTGAACTTTGCCAGCCTGGTCCTTGGACAACATCCTGTCAATGGGACTGTACTAAAGGCTTTCCCAGCTCAGGAATTCAATTCAATGTGTATATGTGAATCTGAAAGAATGAATGATCAATTTGTATACCCCTGGAGGACCCAGTGTTATCTATATACCATGTTGTCGTTTATCCTTCATTCTTGAAGAGGACCAATGACATCCTGAAGGTGACGTCTTGACTTGCCCATGAACTGGATTTGAGGAAGGCAAAGCTTCACAAAGTCATCAGTCTCTCACCTCCAGAATCATCGGGGTCCAGTGGCAAAATAAAGGTCAAGACAACTGGCGATGGCCCAAGATACACTGGGTGACGTTGGCCTTTCTAAATTAAGATTTTTCCCAGGTCTCAGTTTGTCTGCGGCCACACCCATTCTAAGGACTAGGTAAGAAGTGAGACAAAAGATGGTTCAATCTACCATCCCACAGATATAAATCTGGGAGGGGAAGATCAACTTTACCTGAAAAATCACCTGTTTTCCTATGCTTCCTCATAACATGCAATCTCTATATTTTTATCCTCAAGAAAATATAAAAGAATGAATGTCATTATTTCTATGTCCCTTTATATGCCAAAAATTTATAATCAAGTCATTCAATCTTGAGGCCCAAGGTACCAACCCACAGAGCTCTAGGTACATGCACACAGCAAGAATGAAAATAGTCAATACTCAATTATGAGTATTTGCCCTAAATTTAGTCAATTATCCAGGCTTTTCCTTTCATTACTCTTCATTCTGCTGCCTCTCTTTGGGTAGTTCATTACTTCTTAGTATTCCTGGCACAAAGTAGGTAAAGGAAGAAAGATTAAAAAAAAAATTAAAACTAATCAATTTTGTTGCTAAGAGCTCTGGTAAATTATCTTAAACAGAGACCAAAATGTTCTATGAGTTTAATTTCACCAAGAGAGTTTTATGTCGAAAAGAGTTGGTTGGCTCTACCTGGGCACACAATTTGGGGAGTACATCTCTAGCTAACAGATTTTATACACATATACATACACACATGTGAATGTGTATATCTGTGCGTGTATATATGGGCGTGTGCTTATAGGTGAAAATACACACACATACACACATGTACACCCTACATAACAGTTAATTCACATAAACCCTTTTAAAAACATGAACTTCAAGAGACAGTTGTGGCATAGTGACAGTGTAAAGAGAGCTGGTCTCAAACTGAGAAAGATCTCTGCTCAATTCTCATCTCTCAGACTAATTCCTTCTAAGTAAACTTGAGCAAGTCACACGACCTCTCAATGTCCCTGGTAATTCTTTAAAACAGGTTCTTAAACAGAGGTCCATGTCCCCAAGGGGTGGAGATATTTCAGAGGGTCCATGATCTTGAATGGGAAAAAAAATGGTATCTTTATTCTCACTAACTTCTACCTGAAATTTAACATTCCTTTTAATTTGTTTTGAAAAAAAAATTGTTCTGCAAAGGGTCCTGTGTATAAGCTTTACCCGATTGCCACAGGAGTCCATGATACAAAAAAGACTAAGGGGTACTGCTCTGAAACTGTAAGCCACAGTGACTAACTGTGTTCATTGTTAGAGGAATTCTTTCACCAGGGGGCTTTCTATATGAATGAAATTACATGCCCAGTTTTTTTAAATAAATAAAAATTCTAATTCATACATATCAAAGCTCCTTATAAATTCTTTACTTAATTATAAATTTTCTCCACATCCAATTTTGAAAAGGAAATGTCCTTTTTAATTTACCTAATCACTCCCCTGAAACTTTGTTTATAACAATTATAAGTGCATAGAAGACTACGTGAGAAGAGCTAGAAAGGACACAAATGACTCCCATGAAAATATATCAAGGGGAAAAAATTAACTCCATATAATTTCTATTTCTGTAATCTCTGTAAACACTATAGTAAATTTCCATGCAAGTAGCTCCCTACTTGGTATTTATTTTTCCCTTTTTTTTAATGGCATGTCAAAATTTGTTCCTAATAGAGTATTGTGTTGGAAACATCCTGGTGTATGGAGAATACAGTGAAAAGCCAGAAAGGCCCATAGAGAATACAGACAAAAATGTCTCTGTAAGGGATTTTTTTAAATAGTGCAATAGACATTCCTAAGCATTGTGGCTAATGAGGACTTAAGGGGGATAGAAAGGAAATTATACAGGCACTAGGCTCCCTCTCCTTCATGTGGCTCCTTCAGGTACATTTCTCAGCCCCAAGACTTCCATTCTGTCAAATATCATCATGAAACACAATAAAAACTCACACCTTCATAGTGTTTTAGTTTTCAAAGTCCTTGCTTTGTTTCAACTCCAAGGAATAAGATGTCCCCTAGTGTCACTCTCACTTTTTCTTCCCCCTCCTTTTGTGTATTGTCTCCCTCCATTAGACTGTAAGCTTCTTGAGTAAGCTTCTTGAGGTCAGGGACTTCTTAGGACAGTGCCTGGCACATAGCAGGAGCTTAATAAATGTTTATTGGATTTGGATTTCCTCACGATAATCTTGAGGCAGGGACTGCAAATACCATTATCCCAATTTTACTAGGAACACAGAAGTTAATTGACTAGTTTAGCCTGAAGAAGAGAAAACTCAAGAGGAGATGGGTCTTCAAGTATCTGAAAAGCCATGATGTGGACCAAGGACTCCTCTGCTTGACTCCTGAGGGTAAACTATGGCAATGGGTGGAAGTTACAGAAAAGACAGTTGTAAGCTGCATGTAATAATGACAGCTGTCCAAAAGCAGAATAATAGTGAGGGAGTGAGTTCCCCTTCGCTAGAGGTTTTCAAGCAAAGATTGGATGACCACTAGTCAAGTGTATTGTAGAGAAGATTTTACTTTCTACAGGAAGCCTCTCCCAATCTCTCTTAATTCCAGTGCCTCCTCTCTTTAATTATTTCCTGTTTATCCCTTGTTTGTACATTAGATTGTGACTTTCCTGAGGCCTAGAACTGTCTTTTGCCTTTCTTTTGGTCCCTAGTACTTAGCAGAATGCATAGCACGTAGTAGGCACTTAATGCTTATTAACTGAATGTGCAGATAGGTGAAACTAAATAGCCTTTGAGATTCTGTGACTCTGGGTACAAGTCTCACAACTGAAAATATTTAATCTTCCATGACACCTACCAAAATGGCATCTATTTTTTTGACTGGATGAAGCTATAATAAATGAACAAATAAAGCAAAAAGTGGTCATAACTCAGCCAAAAAAAGGGGCCTTAGACTAGAAAGTCATGCAAATCACTCATCATTTTCCTGGTTTTCTCATTTGGTTAGAACACCAGGTTAATGAGCCCTGGGTTTGGGGTTTTATCCCCATGAGGAGCAATTAGAATCAAAGAATAAAATGTTACAGTTATAAGGGACCTCAGAAGTCACCTAGTCTAATCTTCTTTTGCAACATAAAGAGAAAGCAAGCAATTAAGCAGAAGCCGCAAGGAAGGCCCCCCAGCAGGAGCGACAGGAGGCAGTATGTGCCAGGTAAATCAAACCACGTCACCACTTTGACTACCATTCCTGCTCAATTCCTGATGAAGACAGCCCAGGATTCTGAATCCAAGATCCTTGAGAAAAGTAATATTTCAATCCCAGTGCCCTCAGCCATCATCCTGGACACAACCCCTGGGGAGATGTACCCTGGCAACTGCTTCTGAAGGTGCTACAGCCACATCTAATGAGGACCTACAAAAGGAAGTGCTTGCCACCAAAGTCCTTGGCACTGTCACATCAGAAACTGATAGGAATTTATCAGCGGAAATGTCATTAAAAAAAGACGTTGCCATCTGCTTTCCCACTGTATGTTAAGAACCATGGGACCTCCTAATGTGAACTCCTAGAGTACATAGACTGTCTTACTTTTCTGTTTGTAGCCACAGTGTTTTGCACATATTAAATGGTAAATAACAACTTTATTTATTCATCTCTACCTTTTACTGATAAGGAAACTGAGGTCCTGGACTAGGGAACTTTCCCAAAGTTACACAGCTGAATACTGGCAGCAGTAAAACTAGGACTCAGTTCTCATGACTTCTAACCCAGTACTCTTCCTACTAACTTAATTTTATTTTTCAGTAATAATAACAAATAATAATAATAGCAGGACACATATATGACACTGTAGTTTATATAGTATTCTCTTTAAAACAATCTATAAAGTAAGTAGTGCAAGATTTATTAGCCCCACTTTAAAGATACAAACAAAACATGAAGCCCAGAAAGGTCAATTAAATTGTTTACAATCATGCCTAGTAATCAAAGAAGCCAGGACTTGAACCCAGGTCTTCTATTTCCAAATCCAGACTTCTTTCCACTATACGATTCCATCACAAGCAAAAATTACTAATAATTATTCATATTTATACTGCATTTTACAATTGACAAAATTACTTCCTCACACACCCAGGCCAAAGATTGTTATGTTCTAACTTCAGTCACTTTACAAACTACTGTATAACTGGACAGTGCACATTAGCCCACATCTAGATACTGAACAGTTTGGGGGCATCCCATGTTAAGAAAGACACTGACCAAGTAAAAAGCACGCAAAATTCAGAATCCAGGATGCTAATCATTCTGGAAAGCATCTTATATAAGAATCGGTTAAGGAAACAAATGATTAGCATGCAGAAGAAAACGCTACTGGGAAACAAAATAGCCACTTTCAAGTATGTGAAGAGTTGTTATATAGTAATGAGGGTAGATTTAATTTGTTTTGTCCTAGCACCTAGGACAACTCAAACAATGCTGCAGAAAGTCTGACTTCAGTTCAATTTTTTTAAAAAATTCTAAACACGAGGGCGGTCCAATGGCCTTACAAGGTTGTTCTTTGTTACTGGAGAGACTCAGGCAAGGGTTAGATGAACACCTATCAGGGAAAATGATAATTTATATAGAATGTCAAGGAGGTTCTTAAGCTGGGGGTCTGGGGTAGATTTCAGGCGGCCTGTGAACTCATGGCAAAAAAGAACATTATTTTTGCTAATCTTTGGTTTCATTTATAAACCTATGTATTTTATGCATTTGAAAGCATTATTCTCAGGTGGTCCACAGGCTTCACCAGACTGCCAAAGTGGTTCATGATACAAAAATGGTTAAAAGCCCCCGAAATAAAGGTTCACAGCTTACAAATTGCTTTCACTACAATTCTATGAGGTAGATAGAACAAATAGCCTCATTTTACAAATTCGGAAACTGAGGTATATAGTGGCTAAATGGCATCTACAATGACAAAGCTGCTATGTAGCAGGATTTGAATGCTTATCTTCTCACTCCAAAATTATAAAGTAAGACATAACTGGATTGCCAAAATGAGTAATGCTTAAAAAAAAAGCTATCAATGCCTTCCCCCACTATAGTAAGCAGCTAGAGAGATATAGTAGAAAGGTTTCTTGTGTTTGATGAGAAATTTCAATAACCCTTCCAACTCAAAAATTCTGTGTTTCTATGTCATACGTGGCATCGTCATATATTTTTATACAGATGACAAAATGCACCAACTGAATTTGAGGAGATGAACAACTATGAAGAACAGCATGTGTTTCTGTGTAAGTATGTAAGTATATATGTGTGCATATGCCTATACACAGACTGTCAAGACTAAAGGATATGCTTAAAAAGCCAGTCAATAGAGCTGTTTTATTCAAATGTCCCATTAGAATTCACATGGAGATTTATTAACTGAGCTATACACAGCACGACCAGAATAGAAGAGTCTACTGTCATGTAAGTTTATAATAGAATTGTAAAATTTAAATGATTTTTTTTTCCTTACTACAAGCCAAGAAAATATAGTCAACTACAGGACACCTTACATTCTGATGCCACATTAGCCCATGTGGTTATCTGCTTATTGCTAGGCAAACTGACTCACTGCTCTTAATTTTTTGCTTCTATAAACTGATTTACAAAGTACAGATTAGACTCTTAAAGTAAATTAATTTAGTCCCATTTTGAAAAAGATAACCTGCTCTTTTTTTAACTTGCTAAACCTGACAACTTAGTGATATTGTGTTGTGTAATTTTAGTCAACGAAGTAAAGCATGAGCTTGTGGTATGGAATGACAATACCTACATCTTTGAAATTCAAAAGTAATGGCTGCTGTAAGAAGGGAGGAAAATGGCACAGGAATTTCCTAGAGAGAAATGTTGTTGGTTAAATATTAGACATTACAGATAGAGCAGACTCCCTCCCATAAACCCTTTCAGCTAAGAGTTTTTTCCACACAACAGGTATGTTGAAACCAACATTATTTCAACAAACCAAACATCTAAACTATGTAATCATCAGATGACATCTGTGCTTGATCTAGCTGACCGACTATAAAAGAGTCTTTCACAATGATAAATGGGTATTTTCACTGTTTGTCCATGCTAGAGTGTAGGGCAATATCACTCATGTGGAAACTGAACAAGCATAAATAAAAAAACTCCAACTTAGACAAAGGAAGGAAAGAAAAAAAGATCAATGCCCTCCATCAGTTCTGGCCATTGTCCCAGGAAGATGACATTCATGAACCAGGACAGGAAGGGCTTTGGGATCTGCTTTTTCAGTACACAGCCATAGTTTTACATTGATTTATCCACACACTGATTGCCTCTTTGTGTTCCAAAACATGCAGTTACAAACAGCAACAGAACAAAGAGCACAGTCTCTGGCCATGGAACGAGCAAACTTATCTGGCACACGCTGGAATTGAACCCCTGACCTCAGCTTCATTAATACAGTACTCTGACTAAGCTAATCAGTACCGAAGGGCTGAATGATTCATTACTGGTATGTGTAATACTGGGAACTCACAGTTTCCCACACTCTAAAAATATTCCTTTTCCAGAAATTTAAAAATAAATATAACCTGCTCTGAACTAAAGACAAATCACCTTTGTGGAATTAAGGCTGTCTTCTTTGTGGCTTCTACAGCCTACCCAGAAAAAAGAGTACACCTGATGATGCTTTTTCGCACTTAATTACTGCTAATGAGTCCTCTGAGGTCCAATTCCCTGCTTCCTTTAATCACTCTTAGTCTTCCTTTATTTCTTGGCATTTTTTGCATTGAAAAAATATCAAATTCTCCAAGATGGATTGCTACCTCTTTCCACATTGTGGTGTTGCTCCCTTCACTCTCCATTAAAACCATAATTAAAAGAAAAAACAACTTTGCTAACCCTTCATTTCCATGGCATTACCACAAATCCTGTTTCCTTATCTCCCACATGTTGGTGCTAGAAAATCATAATCAAGGGGCAGCTAGGTGGCACAGTGGATAGAGCACCAGCCCTGGAGTCAGGAGGACCTGAGTTCAAATCCAGACTCAGACACATAACACTCCCTAGCTGGGTGACTCTGGGCAAATCACTTAACCCCAATTGCCCTCACCAAAAAAAAGAAAAAGAAAAAAGAAGAGAAAATCATGATCAATACAAGTGGATATCCATGACAATAAACACTATGAAGACAGAGAAAGTGTTGTACAAGTTTAAAGAGGAAAAATATTGCAAGGATCATCCAAATCATTCTATCCTTGAGAGAACATAGTTTCCTACTACATGATTAATGTCTTCCATAAGCCTAATAAAATATACTGTGGTGGAAAGAATTTGGGGTTCAAATCTTATTCTTAGGCAAGACACTTCACACTTGTCTAGGCCTCGGTTTCCTCATCTGTAAAATGGGGGAATTAAATTAGGTAATTTCTAAAGTCCCTTCCATCCCAAAACCTATGCAAGGCAGTGTGATGGTTTCCCATTGTTTCCCTTTATAGTTTCTGTAAGAATCCAATAAATTCCAGCATCTTAGGTTACACAATACACCTAAAGGTGAGTCCATATCAAGCTATCTTCCCAGTATACAGTTACACCTAAATCAGTCACAACAGAACAACCTAATCCATTTTGTTTCTATGGACGCTGAAGAAAATCCTAATGTATCACTCAGTAATTAATTCAATCCAATGTAATAAATATTAAGCATCTATTATGTGCCAATCAAGCAGTTCTATAGGACACAATAAAATTATTGAGACATGCCCTTAATAGACATTACCATTCTAGTAGAGGATACAGCACATACAAATAACTCTGACTACAAAATTGCATGTTAAGAATATGGGGCGGGGTTGAAGGAAAGTACTATGCAAGCGCAAAGGAGGGGGAGGGTGATTCTGGCTAGAAGGTAGCATCAGAGAAGGATCACTGAGGAGACAGCATTTGAGTTAAGGGATATATCTGGGGAAAAGGGACATCAAATATGACTGGGGCATAGGGTACATGGGAAATACCATGACAGGGTCAATTCAGTATTTAATAACATTCACTGCCAGAAAATTATCCTTTTAAACTAACCCACATCCCTCATGCTGCAGCGTACTTATTTTCCCTTTTATTCTAGTCCCAGTGACAATGAGTATCCTGTCTACTTCAGTCTAAAAGTCTTTGATAGATTGAAAATTTGGCTCATTTGGCCCTTAGCAGTATTCTCTCCTCCTAAATAAAGTCTTAGTTTCTTTATCCTTTCCCCATAGTTCTTAATTGCCAACCTATTAATAATCTTTGTGGTTCATCTTCTGAAGGTTTTTCACATACTCTGGGCCTACAATTTTGAGAGCCACTTTGGGCATGTCATGTACATTAGACTGACCAGTACTAAATATATCAGGATTCCTCATCCTTTTTATAAATTTCAGGACTGTATTTTAAATAAAAAACAATGCTACAATGCTGACCCCCTTGCTAACCTCTTTGATGTCTAGATTTTTTTTTCTGAGGCACCTGTACACAGCCAGTTATTTCCAAGCAGCATGGTATAGTGGGAAGGGCACTAAATTAAGGAAATGGAGAACTGGATTCAAGTTCTGATTAAGAACTGCATGAAACAACGCACATGAAAGTGCTTTGAAATTTACTATCATATGCACTATAAATATAAATGCATTACCTTGTGTTGCATCAAATGTAAATGCCATTTCACAGGCACGTACATGAACACCATCTAAAACTTAGACTCAGAAAAGTTAGGTAATTTGCTCATGCTGCACATCTAGTGCCACTTCAGAAGCAGATCCTGAATGAAGGTCTTGCTGACTCTGTGGACAGCACCGTACATGCTACGTCAATGATCCCTCTCACACTATCAGAATACTGCCGTTCAATGGTCTTTACTCAGTTTAGTCATTTAAACCAAGAACAAATGTTTATTCCTACCTTTTGTATTCATAAAGATACCCTGTACTTGTTGTGTTATACTCAATTTTTCTAACTTTAGCAAAAGAAAAACTCATTTGTTTGAAGAATTCTCCTAAAATATAGATTTTAGTACTGCTTTTTCAGCAAATGTGCAGATATTTAAAGAAGCCCAACAACATTCTTTGACTTGGCAGAACTTGTAAACCATCTAAAAATTGCTACTTAAATTCTGATTTAACTATGTCTTTATGCAATTACTATGGTTTGGTGGAGGAAATTCTAGATTTGGAATCAGAAGACCTGGGTCTGAATCACAGTTCTGCTCCTACTTTGTGTGACATTAGGCTAATCAAACAAACTCTCTGAGGCCCAGTTGTCCTGTCTGTCAAATGCTGGGGTTGAACTAAATTAATTATGTATTTTTACAGATCTAAATGTTATTATTTTATTATATTAGAGAACAATTTAAAATACGCCCCTTATTGTATGAAATTCAGCTAACAAAAGACAAATTTAAAAGACTTAAGAACTCTAATCAATGGCAATGACCAACCATGATTCCACAGAACTAATGATGAAGCAGGATACCTACCTCCTGAGAGCGAGTGATTGGCACAATTCAGAAATGCATATTTTTAGACAGGGACAATATGGGTTTTGTTTTCCTTGACATTTGTTACAATACTTTTGTTTGTTTTTTTTCTTCCCAATGGGAAAGAAGGCAAGAGGGAGAGAAAATAAATTTTTATTAATTGAAAAATATTTTTTTAAAAAACATCATAAGCAGAGATGAATATTGTGTGCATTACTGGAATGACCAAAAGAACTAAACTGGAACCAGATATTTGATCCAAATGAAATACTGGCTTGACGAATATTTTGCTATTCTGGTCCAACCTTACAAGCATACAGGTTCTGTCAGCATCTAATTCTTTATTTAACCTTTTAGATTTACAACATAAATTCTAAATATAAAATGTCAGCTACACAGAATTCAATGCAGCAAGCATTTATGCGAACATGAAAGCCACTTTGCTAGGTGCTGGGTATACAAAAATAAAACAAAAGTAGTCCCTACCTTTAATGAATTTACATTCAACATGGTGAGAAAGGAGTGGGTGGACATGCTATGCACACAGAAATACATAAATTCAAGATAATTTGAGATGGGAAGGTAATAACTGTGGAAAGCAAAGGCTTCCTAGAAGAAATGGTTGGTTGATTGTTGTACTTCATTCTCGAAGAGGACCAAAATGATATCACTATGTTGGGGTCAAGGTACAGTGCGTCTAACTGTGGCTGATCAGACCAACACAAGCTTGGAAGGCTCTACCCCAGGTTGGGCTCAAACAGTCCATATAAACATCTGGAGTGGACATGTCTCTAAATTTGCACATCTCATGTTTCTTTTGAGTTAATGTAATTATGCATAGAGCACAGTGACTTCTTTGAAGCAGGTATGCCATGCTGGGAGATCCTGTGCCAGCGTCTCCCATGTCTCACAATAAATTCCAAAGTTCTTCAGAGAAACCTTGAGAGAGTTCTGTTATCGATTCTTCTTACCACCATGTGATCCCTTGCCTTGTGTGAGCTCTCCGTAACATAGTCTTTTAGGCAAATATACTTTTGGTACCTGAGCCTTAAAGGAAGCTAAGCTTGGAAGTAATGAGCCAAGAATGGGGGCCAGCCTGTGCAAATGCAAAAAAGTGGAAAGTAGAATTTCCACTTCAGAAAATAGCAAGTGGGCCAGTTTGGCTCAAACATAGAGTGATTAAAGAAGAGGAATGAATTGACTTGATGAAGATCCAGACTAGCATCACCAAAGTGTTTAGCTTTCAAGGAGCAAATTGATTATATTGTCAGAGTTTAAAGGACTAGTATTTTCCAGATTTACAGGTGGCCTTTCCAGAATAATTTGGCTCTTTACCATAGGAAAAAGGCATTCTCACATTCTCTTCTTTCTCCACCTGCCCCGCAAACACAGTTTTCATTCTTCAAGGAGCTTTGTCATGGTCATGCATATCTATATAAAAGCACTGTCAGTCAAGCCAAGTAACAGCCCTCAAAATAAGACTTCTAAATTATTTGGAGTAGGAATGATCATTTATTTGAAGGTTTTCCATACCCCCAAAATGTTTTTTTTTCCAAAATTCTAAAAGAAGTGAAAGTAGTTAGCTTGAAAAACACAAAATCTGGAAAGTTTTCTCAATGCTAACTGTAGACTTACTTAGGAGTTTAACTATTTGGAAATGTCCCTTTGAACCCAGAATTCCAGAGCTGAAAGATTAGTGAGTTAAACCACACAGCCCCCAAGCCTACCTACAGTCAAGTTAATAATTACACCCAATTTAATTTTTAGAATCTCAGACTCAAGAGAAAGTCTTTAAGTAGCAACCTTATGGTATGTTCTATTAGAGTTTACACATGATTATTAAACAGAAATTAGACCTCTGTGAAGTTTTGATAATGAGATTAAAAACCATAAACCATTCTTCTGAGTTTGTTTACCAACCTGAAAAATAACCAAGGTTCAGACAGAGTTTGCAAGGTAGGCAAAGATTCAAGATCGCAGAACTCTGCCAACACTTCTCATCTTTCCTTCCTCCCCTCTTTACTCCATACTCTCCTGTTGACTTGTATACCCCAAGGGGATGAAAATAATTCCCAAGGCTCCACAAATGAAAACACACAGCAGGGCTAATACATTCATGGAGGGAAGTCTGATGGAAGAAAGCATTCTGCCAACCATGGGAACAGTTCAAAGGTGTCACATTTCACATTTTGCAGTGGTTTACTTGGCAGCTTGTAACTCATGTCAATACAACATGAAAAGAATTGATACACAGAAACTCTACGAACTCCATAAACTGTTAAGCAACCTGTGCTCCTTGTGGAAAGGTGTTTTCAACCAGATAGGAGCAGAAAGTGGACAACAAAAAGCATTCAAAGGCTAACGAGCAGAAGAAATCCAAAGATCTTTCAAAATCTACCAATATGTATAGATTACAGATAAAGAAAGCGCTCTCTCCATTCATTCAACAAACATTGATGAAGCCCAGTATGTTCGAGGCACAGACAGCATGATGACATGGTTAGAGGGGTGGCCTCCAAGCCAAGATGACAAAGATTCAGATTTTACCTCTAACACATATTAGTCAAGTCACTTAATGTCTCAAGACTCTAGGCAATTCTCTAAGCCTCAGTGGCCAATAAGACACTGACCTGCATTGGTAAAGGAAGCACCTTCACCTAGGAATCCCCTGTACTCCTGGAATCACTGGTCCAGCCCCTACCCTTTGTTTAAGGCCTTGTGCTAGGTGCTGGAAACACAAAGATTTTTTTTAATGGCGCAATTCCAACCTTATACTCAGTTCCAAGCTTATACTCTCTTGAAAACTCCAAAATACAGACACAACTAATTTTTATGAGCTGTGTTAAATTTTCCTGGCTCTTCTCTTTACTTGTGCTACCTGTCTTTTCACTTCTCAATAGTACCTCTCCCAGCGAATGAAGGAAGGGAAAATAAAAGAAACTAAAGCTTAAAAAATACAAAAATAACTTTTTAAATGTAAGTAGCTTAGGAAGAGGAGGTTGAAACTATTGACTAGGACATCTGCCAACTGCATGTGTGTTTCAGTTACCTATACTACCTTCCTCCCCCCCATCACAGTCAAGACTAAACCACCAAGAATTATTCATATAGCCTAGACTGCAACATAAATGAGATAATGAATGTAAAAGCACCTTCTAAACCTTAAAGCACTATATAAGTGCCATTGATGATGACTGATAATGGAATCCACTTTACGCTAAGTTCTACCACAAAAGACTGATTCTGATTCAGAATTACAACCAAAGTGCACCAGTCAGAAATTCAAAACAATTACATGACGACATAAAATGTCAACAGTACATTGCAAATATAGAGAGTAGATGCAAATAATAATTATTCGGCCATAATTAATTTAAGAGAGAAAAAGTGGCAGTTTAACCTCTCGGCGCCCCAGGCAATTCTCTCTAGAACTCTTAAGTTGCAGGGTATGCACTGGTCTTCTCTGGCAGAAAGACTTTCCTTATCAAGATGGACCTGATCCAAAAGTCCAAAAATAAAATAAAATAAAACTAAATCTAATTTAACCCTAGGACTGAAACAAATATGAGACAGTATAAAAAGACCTAAAGGTCTATTTCATATATTCTGGGGCAGGGGGAGGGGGGCATTATTTGAGGTTGCCCACAGAACTAGAAAGGACTTCTGACATGATTTAGCCTCCTCCCTCTCAGTTTTACAGATGAAGAAAAGTTCTAGAGAAGGCTAACATTGTTTAGTAGTTTTCAGTTTATGATTCCTTCTGACCCTTTTGGGGGTTTTCTTGGCAAAGATATTGAAGTGATTTGCCATTTCCTTCTTCAGCTCACTTGACAGATGAGGAAACTGAGGCAAACAGAGTTAAGTGACTTGCCCAGGGTCACATAACCAGTAGGTATCTGAGGCCAGATTAGAACTCAGGTCTTCCTGACTATAGGCCTGGAACTCTACCTGCTGCACCACTAACTGCCTCTAGAGAAGGCTCACATGCTCATAGATTTAGAGAACCTTACAGATCCTCCAGTACAACACTCGTTTTATAGATGAAGAAGCTGCAGCTCAAAGACATGAAGTAATTTACCCAGAGTCACACAGGTAGTATATGACCAAGGCAGAATTTGAATCCACATCTTATGATTCCAAATCTAGTGCCCTTTCCCCTGGGCTCCTGTGACTTGTCCAATATCACACAGGTAATAAGTAGCAGAGCCAGATCTTTAATTCAAGGAATACCTATTAAAGCTTCTACTATGTAAAAGGCATTGTGCTAAGTGCTGAGGATACAAGAACAGCAAAAAACAAAACCAGTCCTTGCCTTCTCCTAGGAAAAACAACAGGAGCAAATGTATCTGAACTGAGATCTCCTTCTTTTCTCTTCATAATTCTTTTTATTGTACCATGATGCTTCCAACTTGTAGCACAGAAGAACTTAAACTCAAACATGTGCTAGACTGTAATCTAGCTATATTTAATAAACTGGAGGAGGAAAGCTGAAAGGGGTCCTCAAGACTGCAGAGGGTTGAAATCTGCTAGTGATGAGATACCATATGAAAAATTAATAGGCATCGCCTAGGTCCTTTGAGAATTTACAATCTAATACATTGATAGCATCGATGCATATGTGTATTAAAGAATGCCTTCTCCAAATGCATGTTTATTAAAAAAAATCCCCTTCTTCTGCAGTAGCCAGTTATCTTTTAGACCAATCATCAGCAGACCATGACTCTCAAGTTCCATGTGACTCTTTCCTATACAACTTCCAGCTCTTCACATCAAGCCACAAGTATTTGTGAAGGTCTTACCATGTGCTGGGTACTATGCTAAAGGCTAGGGAAACAAAGAAAGACCCCAAAAAATAGTCTCTGCTGAGCAATGAGTCATGAGGTGGGAGAAGAATGGAAAGGGGAGCAGTTTGAAAAACACTGAGCACCAAACAGATTTTATCTCCTTATTCCCTCTTCACGATTCTTTCCACCGCACCATGATGCTTCCAACTTGTAGCACAGAAAAGAGCTTAGGCTCAAACATGGGAAAACCCCATCCACCTCATTTTCCCATCATGGGAAAACTTAGTCCATGTCCTCCCTTAACTCTTCCACAGAGGTCTTCCAAAGGAGGCATGCATGCCAATGGAGAACACAAACTGGCCCACCAGTTCTGCTTTGTTCTCATTATATGATCAGCCTATCTCATATTCCACTCATACAATTCTGATGATATCCTGTATGCCCCTTGTCCTGTTTCACTGGTAATACATTGCAGCCTACTTATGCCCACCAGATGCATCTCCATTGCTCTTTAGATGGTCCATAACACTAATATTAAAGGATTACATATTAGTTCAGGCAACCACATATCATACTAAACTCTATACCCTATATAATAGTGATTTTACTCTTTTGGTCAATAGTCTTTGAAAATAGTCTTTGCAAAAAATAGAGTAATACAACTGATACCATAGAAATAAGGATTTGAGAGAAATTGATTTATAATCAGCAACAAATTTACTAAAAGATTTAGAACTAAATGGGACAGGTAGAGATTAACATCAGGAGAGATGGAGGATAGGAATATGAACCAGAACAACACTGGATCAGTAGAGCCCAAGAGATGGAAGTAAAAAACCTGACTAGGAAATGGTAAGAAGTGTTCAGATGAACATAGAGGAAACTGGTAAAAGATGTACAGAAATAGGGGTGGCTCGGTGGCACAGTGGATAGAGCTCTGGCCTTGGAGTCATGAGGACCTGAGTTCAAATCCGGCCTCAGACACTTGACACTTGGCTGTGTGACCCTGGGCAAGTCACTTAACCCCAATTGCCTCACCGAAAAGTAAAAAAACAAACTACAGAAATTTAATAAGAGAGACTCTAGAGAAAGAAACTTGGAGGATTTGAAGATATATAATCCATATTGTACCTGAATGCTAAGCAAAAAGACCTGGCTTTTTCAAGAACTTAATAGTGGGGAGGGGGGAGCAGAGGAGCGGGAGAGGAAGGGAGCCAGGGAGAAAGGCCTTGTTGCACTAGGAAAAGTGGTGAGGGGGAATACTAGTGGAATGAAAGCAGATAGACCCTGCTTCGTTTATGCTAGTATCTAATTAGTCATAAAGAAGGTAAGATGTATCAGAAGGGTTAATATGACAGAAAAGAAAAGTGATAAATGTTGGAGGGTATGTGGGAAAATTGGACACTAATGCACTGTTGATGGAGTTGTGAACTGATCCAACCATTCTGGAGAGCAATTTGGAACTATGCCCAAAGGGCTATAAAACTGTGCGTAGCCTTCGACCTAACAATACTACTACTAGGTACGTATCCCAAAGAGATTTTTAAAAGGTGGGGGAATAACCTATCTCTTTGTACGCTCTTTGCAGTGGCTAAGAATTGGAAATTGAGGGGAAGCCCATCAATTGGGGAATGGCTGAACAAGTTGTGGTATGTGATTGTGATGGAATACTGTTGTGGAATTAGAAATGATGAGGGGGATGGTTTTAGAAAAACCTGGAAAGACTTCAATGAACTGATACAAATTGAAGTGAGCAGATCCAGAATACTGTACACAGTAACAGCAACAATATACAATGGGCAATTGTGAATGACTCAGCTATTCTGAGCAATACGATGACGCAAGACAACTCTGAAGGACTTACGATGAAGTATGCTATCCATCTCTAGAGAAAGAACTGATGGAATCTGGATGCAGATCAAAACATACTTTTTTTTACTTTCTTTATTTTTCTTGGGGTTTTTTTGTCTGTTTTCTTTCACAACATAACTAATACAGAGTTGTGCTTCAAATTGTTTACCATCTCACAGAGGGGGCAGTTGAGGGAGGAAGGGAGAAAATTTGGAACTCAAGTTTTTTTTAAAATGAAAAATTGCCATTACATGTAATTAGGGAAAAAATATTTTTTAAAAAAGAAGTTAGGATGCTAGGAGCTATTTCAATTAAATAAATAAGAGTGTAATAAAATGGGATCCAAGCATAGAATGTGACACCTGGGAAGAAACTGAGAGGGAGAAACAGAATAAGTTAAAGGGAGCAATGAGTAATCATTCAGAGATCACTAACCCTCCGCTGTCCAGTCTCAAGGGAAGACATGATTATAAAGCAGCCAGGGGATAGAGAGTGAAGGGAAGTTCCCATTATAGATGAGATCTTACAGAAATATCTTACTACTGCAGTAGCCTGCTGGTTGGTTTCCATGCCACAAGTCTTTCTCTCTCTACTCGAGTCCATCCTACACTCAGCTGTCAAAGTGATTTCCTAAAGTAGAGGTCTGATATACCATGCTCCTACTCAGTAAACTCCAGTGGCTCTCTATTGCTTCCAAGATCAAATACAAAATCTTCTGGTTGATGTTCAAAGTCTTTCATAACCTGCTCCACACACAGACACCTTTCTGGTCTTCTCACATCTTATACCCCACACGTACTCTGCAGTCCACTAACACTGGCCTCCTCATTGTTTCGCCATTCAGCTGTGTTCAACTCTTCATGACCCTGTGGACCATACTGTCTATGGAGTTTTCTTGGCAAAGATATTGAAATGGTTTGCCATTTCCTTCTCCAGGGGATTGTGGCAAGCAGAGGTTAAATGACTTGCCCAGGACCACACAGCTAGATCTGAGGTCAGATTTAGACTCAGGTCTTCCTGACTCCAGGCCCAGTACTCTATCCACTGAGCCACCTAGCTGCCTAAGCAATCAAGGGTTAAGTGACTGGCCCAAGGTCACAAAGCTAGTAAGTGTCTGAGGTCATATTTGAACTCAGGTCTTCCTTACTCCAAGATAAGCCCTCTATCCACTGCCCCATCTAACTGCTTTCTTACTGTTCTCCAAACAAGACACTCCATCTTCTGACTCTAGGTATTTTGATTGGCTGTCCTCCATGCCTGGAATTCTCCTCTTCACCTCTGCCTCCTGGCTTCCTTCCAAGTCTCAGCAAAAATCCCAAAGTCAAGAAGCCTTTCACGATCCCTCTTGATTCTGGTGCCTTCCTACTGCTGATTATCTCCACTTTATCCTGTTTATACTTAGTTATTTGCTTGTTGTCTCTCCCGTTAGACTCTTTTGAGTTTCTAGAGAGCAGGAACTGTGTTGGGGGTGGGGGTGTTGCCTTTCTTTGTATCCCCCAGTGATTAGTACAGTACTTGGCACTCTTAATAAAAGTTTATTTACTGACTGACATTAGAGACAAGTCTATGACGGGCTTCCACTGCTTCTCCTTCAATTCAATTCAACTGAACAAATATTATTAATTTTGCATTAATAAATATTACCATAATAATTATTAATATTGCTTGTTATTTGCATAGATATTTAATTATATAATTTTATTTATTTATGAATATTATTAAGTTTTTACTATATGCAAGGCACTGTGCTAGATATCATAAAGAAGGTCAATTTTTGAAAATGCTAAGAGAAGCATGCTTTGTTGATTTTTTTTATTCTACTCTCCCTACTTTAGACCAGGAGAAACCACTTCAAAGTAAGCTTCCTATTCTTTTCTAATCCTCTTATAACCTTCTCCTCTCCATTTGGGTTATTCTTTCTTTTCTCATTCCCTTTCTCTATTCCTAAGGGGCAGCTATGTGGGTTGATGAGATCAAGGTTAGCATACAAGAATGATTCCTAGTTCTTTCTCTCTCCTTCCTAAAAGCAGAAAAGGAAACTAGTAGATCCTTCATCATCCTTTACAATCCAACTATATGAAATACTCAGAACAATCCAGAACTACAAAAGAATTTAACAAAGGTCAATATGAAATTGGCATGTCTATAATAGTTTGAAAGGTTACTGTCACTCTACCTTATAAATGCTTGAATACTATCCTCTCTAAATTATTTAAAAGACCAACCATATTGGACAATGGTCATTCTTCCTGAAGAATTACCACCATCCTTTGCCACTAGTAAACCCTAGGCTGGAAAAATTATTACTCTGTAGGAAAACTACACTGGGAGAGGGGTGGAGGATGATCATAAGAGATCATCTATGACTGCACGAAAAGGACTAAAGGATAGATGTATGGCTAGATATGTGTGTGTACGTGTGTATTTGTATACATACACACACACACACGAGAACTTAACCACCTTTTAAGACAATGCTTCTATGGGAAAATATCTCCATATTTCTAATAAAGTAGTATGCTAACAGCGTATGCTCCCCCATGATAGCCTTGACAACCAAAGCCTTGATACCCTTCACCCTCAGTTATCTCTTAATTGCCAAATCTAAAGGCCTTTTTTCAAAACTCATCTTTCTTAACGTCCTCAAAGCCTTTGAAACTATTGATCGACTACTTCTCCAAGATACTGTTGTCTTTCTAGGGTTTCATAACACTTCTCTCTCCCACTTCTCCTCCTGATTATTCCTTCTCATCCTTCTTTCCAAGTTCTTCATCCAGGGCATGCCCGCCATCCATGGGTGTTCCCTAAGGTTCTGTTCTGTGATCTCTCTTCTTCTCCCTCTGTATAATCTCACTTGGTAATTTCATTAGCTTCCATCATCATCTCTTTGCAGATGATTCCCAGATATCCAGATATCCAGCCCTAACCTCTCTACTGAGCTCCAGCCTTGCATCACCAAATGCTTCTTACTGATCATCCTCTTGGTCACAAAGACTCGCAACCTGGACATCATCCTTGTTCCCTGACCTTTACTCGCCCCACATGTCCAATTTATTTCTAGGTTTTCTTATTCTGCCTTCACAACATTTTTAATATACTTATTATCTGTGCACACAGTTAATGGGGTTCACATATTAGAGATTATGAAAGAGAGGAGGATAATACACAGAAAAAGAGGTATGAGAAGTAGAACACAACATAATGAGTTCTAAGGAAGAGTTTTAAGGAAGTTCTAAGTTCTATAGGAGCCTAGATGGATGGTAAGAAAAGTTGGCAGGTATCCTCAAGTCAGGGATGTGGGACAAGGATCAAGCAGGATAGTTTAAAGAGGTTGTGGGATTGGGTTTTCCCTCTCCTCTTTCCTCCTTCATTTCATTCCTTTGCACCTCTCCCTCTGTTTCTGGTTCCCCTAATTTGGCAGCCTGACACTAGAGACCCTACCATCAATTAGATTAAGAAGAAACACTGGGGAGTAGAAGAGGAGCCAGAATCATAAAAACAGTACTAGGGCTCCAAAGAATCGCAAGAAGAGAAAGGAAGAAAGAGAGGAAAATCTCTAACAAGAGGACAGAAGGGAAATTCCTGTGGCCACCAAGATGGGGCAGCTATTTGTGTGTGTGTGTGTGTGTGTGTGTGTGTGTGTGTGTGTATACACACATAAATACATATACATACATATATACATTAGGATATCTGAGATATAGATAGATAGATAGATATAGATATACTGTGATAAGTCAACAATAAAGAGCAAAGACTAACTGATGTTCCCAATAGGAAAGAACAATAAGCATACGTTAATTAGGGCTTTTGTTTCTGCTTCTATTGCTAAGGATAATTAGCAACATGGTTTGTTTTTATTAAACACATCAGAATCCCAAGTAAGTAAATTATGTTTACATTTTGCAAGATTGCTTGAATTTTATAATTATATATTTCACAGAAGGAATCCATGCTCACTCAACACTTTCCTACACTGACACCTATAAGCAAGTCATACAACCTGCCTTAAGCTAACAAATGGCTATCCTTTACAAAAGAATTAGGATCTTCAATAATTTATTAATTTTTATCCTTATGCAGACAAATGACACTGAGTTTTTAGTTTTAATGCAGACATAACATAGAAATGTTTCTCCTGACCTACTTTAAGCTATGTCTGTCACTTTCATGAACAATAAGTTTGACAAACACTGAAAATCATATTTAAGAATGCTATTGAAATACTCATTACTTTTTAAAATTTCATAATACAAATTAAAATGTTGGTTATTTGTGAAGCTTTATTTAGGAATAGCATATTGTCCAAATAATTTCAATAGTGAAATGCATTTTCCCCCCAATCTTTCAAGTACTATATATTTATTTATATTCCTTTAGCAATAAAAGTTATATATACATGATGTGAGAAGAGAGCATTCTCCCTAGGAATACGAAAGGGATGTTACAATTTTTTTCTGTGTGCTGTTTCCCTAATAATGTGATAAACTCAAAGATGTTATTTCTAGCACATAGTAAAAATGGGAAGGGAAAGCTTCAGTTACTGAACCAAATTCCGGAAAAGGCTAAACCTCCATCTCTGCTTCACACTCTATGCTGACTAGACTTCCCTTTTAGTCCATATTTTCATAAGGAAAATGATGAAACTTTCCACAGAGTTCCCAGAAGTCCTGTTGAGATTTTAGAGGAGTTTGGTACTTTAAACATGCTTGTTAACCATGGTTTATTCCAAATCCTCAAAATGAGAAAGGAAGAAAGTTTACCTTAGCCGAAGTTCAACTTTGTCAAAACTGGGGTAATTCTCTGGACTTCCATGAACAAGTGCAGTGAAGCACCTAGGACTGAGAGGCTACTTTTAAAAGTTCCTTCACTTGACTAAGCAGGTGAGAAGAAAGCACAAAAGTAAAGGGATAAAGCCAAAATATAAAGGGACTAAGTGGGTTCAATAATCCATCCAATCTTATTTAACTAGACATTATCTTTAGCATAGCCACTCATGACTTCCAGTGAGTGAGATCTTTGCTATTGCAACATTTCTCTTCCTCACCATATCATCCTGGGGATAAGTGAACGTTTAGGGAAAAGGAGGTGCAAAAGAAATAGGATTTTGTGTCAAGGTTCAGATTTCTCTTCTCATACTACAGCAAAAATTCCTAAGAATTTTACCACAAGAAACGGGCAATGGGTACATAAAGCCCATTCCTGCTATTATTAGATATTGCCTCATGACTAAAACAAGAAGTAAATTGTTTAGAAGCTTTAAAAATCAGTATGATATAAAATAAAGATCACTTTTGAAATATGAACTAGTATCTTTATTTTTTTAAATGTCAAAGTGGAACTGATATTAATTAGGATTTTAAAAAAATTTAAATGTAGTAGGATTACCTCTGAATTAACAACTTCCATTGGTCTCTTCTTTGGTTCTCCTATGTCCAGGTAGCTGAAAAATAAATAAACAAAGATCATTTTCATAGCACTTGAGTGAGATAATCAGTATATGTTAACAACTAATGAAAATACAACAAACTGTTAAGAGGATTTTCATATATGTATTTGTTAACCAAAGAACTGTTTAAAATTGAAATAACAAACCATATCTAAAAATTTGCGTTTAAAAAAAAAAAAACAAAACTAATGGCAAGAACTGCTTTCTACATCACTGATCAGAACTGGATAACTTCTTCTCTAAGTTTCAAGAGGTCAGAAACCTCAGAAAGATACTTTTATTACAGAACTTAGTGAACATTATTTGCATAATCATTAACTACCCAATTTATTTAGTAGATTCCTGCTTCCTACATGGATTCTGATATGAAAGATGATTTATACAGACTGATATTTTATGTCTTTGCCAATGACAGAAGAAAAGGAAATGGGGATTACATTGCACCAGGAGGCATTCAGGTAAAATAAAGTGAAGGAGTATAATGATTGTGAGCACTAGAGTAACATACCAAGGAAATTTTTTTTTTTATCTCTAGAGTGCTTTAAGATTAGGTTAGATACCAATCCAACTGGGATGGTTTGGGTATACTCAGAGACAGAAGGATGGATTAGGTGACCTCTGAAGGTCTCTATTTTTTCATTACAATGATGGTATACTGGATTTATCTTTTTAAATCTGTTCCTGTCATTTCAGATGTTTCCTAGCACAGTATGCACATAAGAGATGCTCAATAAATAATTGTTGTGGGGCAGCTAGGTGGCGCAGTGGATAGAGCATTGGCCCTGAAGTCAGGAGGACCTGAGTTCAAATCCAGCCTCAGATGAAACACTTGACACCTACTAGCTATCTGACCCTGGGCAAGTCACTTAACCCCAACTGCCTAAAAAATAAAAATAAATAAATAAATAAATGATTGTTGCAATAAATTCACCCAATACTGAATTTTTACATATTACTGCCTTTATATTATTTAACTTTCTATCATGCTGCTCTTTCTTAAGGCTTAAATCTTTCAATTATATAAAGCATATAAAGTAGAATAAACATTTCCTTTTCTGTCTAATATTAATTTAAAAACATTTAAACAAAAAAATTAATGTCCCTTAAAGCAAAATACACATATATGAAAATAAGCAACCTTCTCCTTCATACATATATTTAGACTGTGTAAGCAAGTATGCCATCTCTCACACCTGAGAGGTTGTTCTGTATTCCTAAACTCCAGGAACATTTCATGCTATGACCCAATTTTTCCCTACCCTTCACCCAGCCTGGAACTTTTCCAACAGAAAAGATACAGTGAACTGACTTCAGATCTATAGAATCAGTAAGTATAGTGACATAAAGAGAGACTATTCTGACTATTAAAAATAACAATCTCTTATAAAATATAATTTCTCAATATTCTTTAATAATAACTGACATTAATATATTAAAGTTCACGAAGCCCTTAACATATATTATTTCCTTTCAATCTCACAACAACCCTGAGGTAGATAATATAATTCCCATTTTACAGACGAGGAAACTGAAACTCATACAGGTTAAGCAACTTGTCCAAGTGAAAAAGTTTATAGATGCCTATGGCAGAATTTGAACCCAGGTCTTCAAGATGCCATATATAGCTCTCTATCCATTATGCCATGTTGTCTTACTGCATCCATAATAAATAGATGCATAGAGTTTTGTCTGGGTCCCAAAAGCAAAACTTCTAGCAATCTATTTGTTAGCAAAACCAAAAAATTGGGTATAATATATTCAGGGATGAAAGTTGCTTACTTTCATTTTTAAAAAATATGAAATATATATATATATATATATATGAGCATCACTCTTTTCCTCCATTATCTCTCCACTCCCATCCCTCCCCTGTAAAGAAAAAAAAAAAAGGCTGGCCCTGAATGATTGACCACACAAGTTACAACGTGAAACTTCTCTGAGTTTCCTTCCACTAATTTATTTCACTACACAAACCCACAAGTTCAAATTTTTAAAAGTTAACATATAATTCCATTAGGATTCCATCATCATAACAGAAATTCATATTTCTGGAATAAATGAAAATAAATTGTCATTCAGACCAAGAAAAACTCATATATTCAGCAATCCGCATTAGCTGTAAATTGAAAGCAGAAATAGATGTTCTAATCTCTCAATACTTGTAACATTTGATTTTACAAGCATAATAATAATAACTAACATTGTTTTATCACTCTAAGTTTTGCAAAGTTATATAGATATATCTACACATAAACTTATTTGATCCTCACAACAACCTTGTAATGTGCCAATTTTGATGATGAGAAAACTGAGGCCAAGAGAAGCTAAGTTACTTGTCCAGTTAGTAAGTACCTGAGGAAGGATTTGAACTCAGTCCTTCTTGACTACAAATGTACCACTCTATCAATCGCACCACCTAGCTGCCTGACATTAAACTTCTTGCAAAGTATACTTTGCATCTACTGTGATGTGCATTAACTATTTGGACTAGAGTAATGTTTGTTTTTATCTTTTGATTTGAAGATTCCAAGTAACCAAAAGAGATCAATTAAAGAATTCCTAGTGATTGTTTCTTTTTCTGTATCTGTATCCCCAGTACCTGGAGCACAGTGCCTGGAATATAGTACATAATTGATTGATAGATTTCCAGACACGAAACCAGAATATTATTTCCACTGAAAATGTGCTCAACATAAAAATTATCATGTAATGGAAAGAGTGATGAATTCAAAGTCATGTAGTCTGCTTTTATACGCAAGCTCTGCCACTTACAACATTTGGGTGGGGGATGTGGGTGAAATCACTCAACCTATGTAAAATGAAAGATTTGGTCAAGATGACTTCTAAGGTCTCTTCTCGTTTCTGAATCTCTATTATCCTCTTACTGTAACACAAAGATGACATATCCAGTGTTGGGTATGTTACCAAGCACAGAAAAGAATCACACACTGGAATCTTACAGTTTTTCTACTGACGTGGAAAGAGTGTGTTATAGTGGAATGAAAACTGTACTAGGAGATCAGAAGTGAATTGGAGAACCAGCTCTACTACAAGCTGTGTAACAGGGGAAATTACTTCTCTACATATCTTTATCTTGATCTGTGATTTAGATGATCTTAAAAGTCCTCTCCAGTTCTAATTCTATGATACTGTAATCTGACATCTAAAAACTGGTGCCATAAGGCCTACATCTGAAGAGACACATGACTAACAATTGCTGCAAGAAGGATAATTTTGATTGGTTTGTTTCAAGATAGGGGAAATGAATTTATCCCTTACCTTCCACAAAAATTAGCCCCAGGACTGACTATTTCTTTTATCTGAATTCAGATGAATTCAATAGTAGAGGAGTGAAAAACTTGGACATCTTCATTAGAATATGAAGAGAAAAGCTTATTCTTTCAAAATTATTTATGTTTTAACATTATGGAGATAACACTGCATTTTGAGCCAGAAGCAGTGTGATATAGCAGAAAAGGTACTGGCTGTAGAGTTATAAGACTTGGATTCAAATCCTACCTGTGACACTTAGGACCTATGAGATCTTGGGAAAGTCACTTAACGTCCTGGGACCTCTACTCCCTCATCTACTAAAAAAAAAAAGGGGGCGGGGGGGTTAGTTTAGAACTTACAGTTCTAGATCTACGATCCTATGCCCTCGGCTCAAATTTGACTTAACCACTTACTTAATCAAATAAATGACTTTGGGTGAGCCACAACTTCACTAATCCTCAATCTTTTCATCTATAAAATGGGGACAATAATGTGTACACCCCTGGTGGCTGTTAGGAAGTTCAATTGTAATAATGTATATTTGACCACATTTAATCCTCAAATGAGATATTATTTAATTCAATAGTGTATGGAAAGTATTTTGTAACTAACAAGTTACAGAAATGTTCAGTATTACTATCTCTCATTGAAATGTGAGGAGAGATGGTTCTCTTCTGCTGTGTTGGAATCAAAGTGTAGCTATTATTAAAACATTTTGAGCAAAATGAACATTTATAAAAGAAAAGAGTGAAATACAGAGAGAATAATGTTCTTCCTTCTTTCTTAATAAAGTCTCTAGTGCTTGCTTACATTACTTCCCCCACTGAGTGTATGATGTTTTAAAGTCTTCTCTTGAACAAAAAGAAATTTATCTTAAAATGTTTTTTTAAATGAAACAATAAAGAAAAGTAGATAGAGTCCAAAATGTTGGAGCATCAAATCAGACATTCAGTTTACTAGGATGAATATAACTGCTGTATCATTCCAAAGAGTTTTCTTTTACTTTATGCCCAAACTTGAAGCCCATTTATAATGCTGATATACTTCCCTTGTGAATTCCTCTCTCCATTAACTCTTTCCATTTTAACCCTATTAACTTTACCATGAGCATTCAACACAAAGGTCAATTACTGTATGGAAATTTCCTCTGCCCACTCAAACAACTGTAGGAATTATGCAAAGCCCAGTTTGGCATTTCCTAAACCAACAATATCAATAAAAAATATAAGTAGTCCAGGGCAAATATGACTCACTTGAGTTTCTTGAAGGCTTCCAGGCCCCCTGCCACGTAGTTCCCCCCACTCTGAATCTGGTCTAGCTTCCGGATTCGATGGCCTGCCCGAGGGGTATAGATGTTTCGGACAGCTCCAAAGGGGGCCTGAACCCCACCTGTCACCTCCTTCAGAAAGACATCAAAACTGGACACCTTTTTCTCATGGATGACCACTCTGCGTCCAGCAAAGAAGGGGTCCCCATTGCGATACACCAGCACGCTCTTCACTACTGGCTGAGTCAGGCAGTTGGATCTTGTACTGGTGCTACTCATCTTCTACCACAGGACCACCTCCTTCCTGCTTCTTTCCTCTTGTGCTGGCTGGCTTCTTAGTAGCTGTCAGAGTCTCAGGCACAGTCTACAGCTGTATTTCTATAACAACGAGTTCTTCCGAAGCCTCTCTATGACAAACACACACATACACTGAATCAACTACTGGGGGGATAAACAGATGTAAAACTAACAGATGTCTATCCGTTAGACATAATGTTTAAATTGATTACACAGATTACAGGATTTAATGAAAGTGCTTTAAATATGTCAGCACAATCTACATCAATCAGCATACATATGTCCTCTCTCGATAGACAGACATGTACACATATATATTCAACCTTATAAAAGCACATATACATATATATGCTGTTATGTGAGCTATGCAGCTATTGTACCATATTAAATACATATGCCAAATACATTTTGTACCTTCTTAAATATATATATATATACATATATATGCCAAGCAAGAAATGTATGTTGTGCACGTACGCAAAAAAAGGCTACATGCTAAGACATGCAAAATGGGATGTTTTATAAGGGGGAGATGAGTGAGAGGAGGCAGCTAGAAATACTACAGACACCGAAGTTTTAATAGTCAATTTCTTTACTCCTTCCAGACAGCTTGATTCTCTCCTTACTCCCTCCCTCCTGCCAACTCCAAAAAGTTTAAGGCAATAAAGGTCGTGACCCCTGCAACCCCTAGGATTCCTGACTTCCTCCCTTCTGCCAACTCTAAAAAGTTTAAGGTGACTGCAACCCCCAGGGCTCCTCTTTCTCTCTCCAGCACAGTGCAAGGAGGCACAAGGCGCATCCCCAGGCAGAAGAAAGGGAAGACGAGAGGAGAAATTGCCAAGGGCTCCCTTTTCCCCCTCCCACTCTTGACCTACAGCAATCCTCGGACCCCCTGAGCTCCCTGCTCCCAGGCACACGCAGCAGACAGAAGTGCATCATTTGAATATGCAAGCATCAGGGCACATCGGCTCCCAGGGCTGGTAGAGGCGATGTGGGGGGACTTAAGGAGAGCCCCAAGTAGAAAAGACTACATACCGACACTAGCCTGGCGCAGGAGGCTGCAACCAGGTGCAGCTGGGTCTTCGGCTTACCCAGGCAAGTGGGCCTTGCGCCGGTGTTCCCCGCGGCGGTAGAGGCTGGAGAGGGTGCTGCTGCTGCAGGTGGCTGTTCCCCGGGAATCTGGCGCTCGCGGGGTCTCGAGCGAGCTCCCTACCAAGCTCGGGCGGCTGCTGGGCTGGAGGAGGGCGGGCGGCTCGCGCTGCTGCTCCTACGCTTGCGCTAGCGCGGCGGGCCGGCGGCGGACTTCGCTGCTGCTCTTCTGTTACCACTACTACAGCACAAGAGCTGCCTACACCCATGGGGGCATGGAGTTGTTATTTTCCGCCGTTTCCATAGCAACCGCAGCCACGCGCAGGGAGCGGAGTCCGCAAACTAGACCCGGTGGCGTGCTTGTGCCCCCAGGGAGGGTGACGGCGACGCGTCTCCTGCTCTTACACTTGTCCCGGGGTCTATCAGGGAAACAAGTGTTCTCGGGGAGCAAAGCACCGGCACCTGGAAGTTTTCGTGTGGCATCAGTCAGTGCACAAGGATGAGTTGAGGCCTCACCGTCTATCACTATTAGACATTGGGGGAATATAGAAGAGGAAGGATCATCAAAGGATTGAGTGGGAAGCAATTTTAGAGATCATCTAATCAAACTCTCATTATTACAAATGAGGAAACTGAGACTTAACCAATAAAAAGTGAGATGGTCACGAGATGCAGAATGAGACTCATGTTTTGACATGACCAAAGAGGGAATTGGTTTAACATATTTATTACAAGTTTTTTGGACTTGGTTTTGTTTTGTTTTGTTTTGTTTTCAATTTGGAGCAAGAGAAGTGTGAAAGAGAGAAAGTAAATGTTTGCTGATTAAAATTTAAAAAAACAAAAGCTTACCAAAAGTCACACAGATGTGTGTGCCCCAGCCCCTTCACACACACAGTTTACATCATACCTGGGTTTCTGCTTTCCTGTGTAATTAGCTTTTGTGGGGGTACCAAGGGCAGCCACACATTTTCTTGGGAGAGATTGGTTGCAAGAAAGAAGCTGTTTTCTGCAGTATGTAGCTCTCTATTTAAAAAAACATACATAAATATAAAAACAGAGAAGCCACTCCAGCCATATTTCTGCCATGGGATTCTGAAATATAAATGACTGACATGTATTCTTGAGTGGCTTTGCCATGAAGTCATTCAAATGTATAAAATTACTGTATGGCATTACAAAACTCAGCAGTCTTGAAAGTTGTTTTTAGTTGGTAAAGGGGAGCAGTTTGTGAGTTGGTGGTGGGGAAAGAGACTGCTGACTGAATTAATGTGAAAGGTTAGTGGAAGAGAGTGAGCAGGTAGATAGAGTACTTAACTTAAAGTGAGGAGACCTGGATCTGAATCACGTCTCAGATGGTCTGCTTCAGCTAAGTGATCAGAGGCAAGTCAATAATGATGATGATGATGATGATGATGATGATGATGATGATAACTTTTATATAGTCTGCCAACTGCTTCACAACTATTATTTTATACTCACAACAACCCTGGAAGGTGGGTGCTATTATTAACCCCATTTTAAAATTTAGGAAACTGGGGCTGATAGGAGTTAAGTGACTTGTCCAGGGTCACACAGACAATAAGTGTCTAAGGCTGGATTTGATTTCAGGTTTTCCTGACCCTGGTATAGCACTATACCTACTGCCTACGCACTCTTAAGAGTCTCTATTTCCTAATCTATAAAATGGGGATGATAATAATTCTTGTAATCGCTACCTCTTAAGGTTGTGCACTTTGCAAATTTTAAAGCATTATACAAATGGGAATTATTATTTTAAGTTTGGTACAATAGTATGAGGGACAGGCATGGTATAGTGGATGTGGAGCTAGTCTGGGAGCCACAAGGATCTGAGTTCAAGTCCTGTCTCTGACATATGCAATCTGTGTGAGCTCCTTGAAGACAGGGACTGTCTTTTGCTTCTTTCTGCATCTTTAGTGCTTAGCATAATGTCTGGCACTGTAGTAAGTGCCAAAAAAAAAAAAATGTTTATTGACTGAATGACTGACCCTGGGCATGTCACAGTCTCACCCCTACCCCTTGCAACTGTCTTAGGTTTCAGAGCCCGTGCTGATCTATATTAATAGAGGTATCTATTTCATCAGAGAGTTCCTTTATGTCATTGAAAGCAATGGGATATAGTGCAAAGAATACTGGCTTGGAAGTCAGGTGACCTCAGTTCACATCTCACTTCTGAGATCCCATTTTTTTTTTCCTTTGGTGAGACAATTGGGATTAAGTGACTTGCCCAGAGTCACACAGCCAGTGAGTGTTATATGTCTGAGACTGGATTTGAACTTGGGTCTTCCTGACCCCAGGGCTAGTGCTCTACCCACTGTGCTACCTAGCTGCTCCCACATCTCACTTCTGAAACTTACTGCCTGTTTGGCCTTGGGCATCTCTTTAGGCCTTGGTTTCAACTGTAAAATTAAGGAGTTGGCCTGGATGGCCTTTGAAGTCCTTTTTAGCTCAGCATCTATGATCTTCTGAAAGCACAGGTCCAGTGTCCTCTTCCTCCTCCTCTCCCCACCCACCCAAAAAAAGTATCAAATATAGATTTGAAAGATGTTGGGTAATAAATGAAGGTCCACGTAAAGTTAGTTTTATCATTTAGAGGCAAACAAATGCAACATTGCCTTCAGACCAACCTCCAGAATGGTTTACGGACTAGGTTCACTAACCCCCGATATTCGTGGAGAAGGAAAGAAAGCGTGATTATAGATGCCATTTTTAGCTGATGTCCACAAATCCAAGCTCTTACTTCCAGGCCTCACCTTAATAATGTTCAACAATGTGAAGAATATCAACAAAAGTGTTACCCAACTTCAAAATATATTGAAATTGCTCCATTAGAAAAGTAATCAAATTAATAAAAAATGTAAATATTTGGGGCAGCTAGGTGGCACAGTAGACAGAATGCCAGGCCTGGAATCTGGAAGACCTGGGTTCAAATCCAGCCTCAGATGCTTACCAGCTGTGTGACCCTGGGCAAGTCACTTCACCCTGTTTGCCTCAGTTTCCTCATCTGTAAAATGAGCTGGAGAAGGAAATGGCAAACTACCTCAGTATCTTTGCCAAGAAAACCCCAAACGGGGTCATGAAGAGTCAGACATGGCTGAAACGACTGAACAACAACAAATAATTGATAGGCAACATGATAATTAACTGCATATCTCTAGAAAGAAAATACATAACCACCTTCTTCACACCTACATACATTCAAAAAAAGATATTAATTCATTCACCAAGTATTTACTAAGTGTCCATTCCATGCAATTCAATATGCCTGGTGCTGGATAAGATTCAAAATAAGACAAGGTCCCTGAACTCAAGAATCATATAATTTATACTTCTGTCTTCTCTTTACAGAAATTTAAGATACAAGTGAAATCCCACATCAATTATACTCTCACCCCTTTTAGTGTGTGTTATTAGCATCTTTGCACTTTTTTTCTATTTCAAGCCCTAAAATACCAACAAGTTCAACTTCTTGAGAAACACTTCTCATTAGGTCTCTACCAGTTGAATGAGGATAGCAGTTAATGAAGAAAGCCCCTGGACTTGTCTGCACAGGCTAGTTCAGTTGATTCACATAACTGATTGGCTTTCCATAGAGAAAAATTTTCTCATAGCCATACAATACCTCTATAACCTTAATGAGCACCCTTGAAAATACATGCCACTGGTCTCAAGAGGAATCAAAGGAGACAGTCTGGATGACTCAGCAAAATCCACCACTAGAAAAACTCAAGTCATGTGTCCTATATAGCATGGTCAATAGACAACCGTAGGAAGATCAACACAATATTGTTATTATTATTATTAGAATTCTGAAGAGTGGGAAGAAAAATATTTTTGATCAAGCATATGAGTGTTAGTCCACAACAGTATAGATCTAAATAAGAAATAGCTTATAAACCTTTTTTTTAATCTCTACTTGGAATTAGGTAGTTCTTCTCTTTTTAATTTTCCTTGTTATGTAAGGATGTATATTTGTAAATCAGTAGAAAACTTTGGAATTAAGTCTTGTAAAAGGTGTAATTGTTATTATATTTCTTCAGATTATTAGTTCCAATTTAAATTATAAGATCCCCAGTTGAGAATGGCTTTTTCTCACAATAGAGCTCTTAGCAACTTAAGAGCTGCCTAATGATTTTTTGATGCTGCTGTTACCTGCCAAAAATTATAGTCCCCATATGTGACAGTAACTTATTTTAAAATGTTGAACAAATGCATTACGACTACAGATCCCTACCACCACTATCCCATTGCATAGCCTCCCAAGTACAAATGAAAATGTGATATCCAAATTCAATGTCACCATAGACCTATCTTATTGTAAGACTTAAAAGCTGTAAGACTTAAATAGTTGTAAGACTTAAAGGTACCAACTGGGTGCAGAAAGAGGTGGTCTGCTACAAGAGAAGACTAAGGGAACAAGGTGGTGCAGTAGGGAGTGCTAATCCTGAAGTCAGGAAGTTGTTATTCGGTCATGTCCAACTCTTAGGAACCCCATTTAGGGTTTTCTTAACAAAGATATTGAAGTGGTCTGCCATTTCCTTCTGCCGCTCATTTTACAGGTGAGGAAACTGAAGCAAACAGGGTGAAATGATTAGCCCAGGATCACACAGCTAATGTCCGAGCTGGATTTGAACTTGAGTCTTCCTAACTCTAGGCCACTCCAGCCACTGTACCACCTACCTGCCTCCAGAGACAGGAAGACGTGTATTCAAATCCAGCCTCAGACACTTAAACCTCTGCCTCAATTCCTTCATCTATAAAATGAAAATAATAACCTACTTCTCAGGGTTGATGGGAGGATTAAGTGAGACAATGATTGTGAAGTGCCTGGCACATAACAGATGGTATATAAATATTAGCTATTATTATTATTAAGAAGTACAATTCAGAAGCAACGTGGCCATTGTATTTACATTCCCTTGAATTTGACCATCTGACTGGTATCATAAGATCAGGCAAGTCAACAAAGTTGTCTTAGGCACCTGGTGAGCAGCCAACATTTTGTTAGAATACAAGTTGCTAAAGGGTAGGGATTGTTTTTACTTTTTCTTTTCATCTCCAGTGCTTAGTACAGTATCTGGCCATATCTGCTTAATAAGTACTTTTTGATTGATTGAATGAGTGAGTGATTGTTAGTAGGAAAGCTAGAAGAAATAGAAAAGACATGGCCCTCACCAAGAAGAAGTTCAAGAGATTAACACCAATGAAAAATAACAAATACAAGACAAAATGTAATAAAGATTTAAGTCGTGTCTTCTATCTGTGGCACCCAGGTGTAGCTGTAGTAAGCAGCTATCTGTGCCTTCCTTACTCCTATTTTCCCAACCTCAAGTAGGCCTCTGAAGGCCTCAAGTAGGAAAATCCCTAATGTCTTTTGAAAGGCTCTTAGTTATGTTGAGGAAGCTACAACTCATGTTTTTGCATTGTCATGGGTCTATGAGGATTGAGCAGGGCATCCCTTAGTAGCTTGAGAATCATTATTCTGCTTCTTCTCCAATAAAATCTCTCACAGAGTATTTGATCTGGATTTCCAGATATGGGTTAGGGATGAAGGAATAGAACAAAGGTTCTCTGTGACCCTTGTCTCCATGTCTATGATCCCAACAAAAAATAACTTGAGATTTCTCTAAAGCTCCTTTCCCTGTCCTGTAAAACATATGCCCAGGGGCCCCATCTGAGCATGTGGTGACTTGGGGAATCCCAGAAGGATATACCTAAGGAGTCTTTCTAATGAGGGGAGGCCCATGAGACAAACTCATTAGGGGTTAATGATGGGGACAGGTTCTGATCCTGGATGAGTGGGGCAAGTGAACTGTTAGTAGTTCCTTCTTCCTCAGAGGATATGAGAAGCAGTCTGAGGTTCACAAAAAATTTCCAGATGTTGGAGAGAATGTTCATGGTATGTTTTATACCCGAGTCTTCTTTTGCCAAGAAGGTGAGCTGAAGCCCTAATGCATGATATTTATCTCTGCCCAGGAACAATGAAGGCAGCAGGATCATAGATATAGAGCTAGAAGACCTCAAAGGCTTTCTAGAGACCATTATAGAGGTCATTGAGTCTAAATCCTTCAATTCACATATGAGGAAACTGAGGCACAGCAAGGCTAAGAGAATCACAAATCTAGTAAGTGTCTGATATGGGAGCTGAACCCAAGTCTTCCAGACTCCAGAACTCCATTTCCCTTTGCCCTGTTCTCTACATCATGTTGCCTTTCCAGTCTCGAAGTGAAATCTGGATGATCACTTCTCGGTTATGTGGAGAAGGGAATTCTTATTCAGGTATATGTTGGCCTAGATTTCTGAAGTTCCTTTTAATACTGATAATCTGTGACAAGTGGTAAAAACAAAAAATTGAGAATGCATATGAGTATTTGTGCACCTGGCTCTATATGTAGATGTACATGGTTATATCAAGATATATGTGTATACAGACATGTATTAATCATTTACTTTATACAAACTACTGTGCTAAGTGTTGGAGATATGAACAGAAAAATCAGAGAGCTTTTGCTATCAAGGGGTTTGGCTCTAAATGGGGGTAGTAATGCGGTCAAACGTAGATGACATAGTGTAGACGTGACCTAAAAAATGTAAATAATAATAATAATAATAATAATAATAATAGCTAACATTTATATAGCACTTACTAAATGCCAGACATTGTGCTAAATATGTCACAAATATTATCTTATTTGCTATATACTGTAGGAGGTTTTAGATGTAAATCAGATGGAAAGGACTAGTGGTAAGGCAAATGGTAATTCATCTTCCTTAGTGTCATTTCATTTTTTTTTTTAAATCACATCTACTTTTAATGTTGAACCATTTGGCATGGTGCCAAGGACTTTGGTGGTGACAGCGTTCTTTTCTGGGTCTTTACTGGTTCTGGCTGTGGAGGAGGCTGCCTCTAGAGCACCTGCAGAGGCAATTGCCAGGTCATATTATCATAAAGGCTGATCCCCTAAAAGATGGCTGTGGGGGCTGGGACGTAATTAACAATAAAAGCCTGGAGGTAGTTCTTGAAAACAGGGTCCTGGGTTATTTCCATTGAGGTGTGAGGGAAAGTTTGACCTGCCTGGCACATGCCATCTCCTGCCTGGCACATGCCATCTCCTGCCTGTCCCTCAGGGCTCCTTACTGCTTTAGCTAGGCTGACTTGCTACGAAGAGAAAAAACATAAAGAAACCCCAAAGGAACTAAACAATGCTTAAAAAGAAATATTAGAAACTATAAAGTGGATCTCAGTGGATTTCATAAGAAAATTTTATTTGTGTGTTAGGGCTTTGCAAAAAGAAGTGTTAACTTACTATTCTATCTAAGTATCACATCTACTCTATCATCTCCACAATTGTACCCATTTCCAGGCACTCAACACCAAGAGATATTAATGGAGTTAGTTTACCAGGAAGCCCACACGAACACTAAAACAATTATCATGGGGACTCATGAACTCTCCATAGATCTTGATAGCATTTAACTAACCAACTAGAGGATTCCCTTTTCTCCATTGAATCCTGACACACCAGGAAAGAGAAAATCTAAGATTTTCAGTGGGGGAAATCAGTACAGGCAAATTCTTTGGAATCAGCAACCATCAAAGATGGGCTAATCGTAATTCTTCAGACTGACAGGGTAGCTACAAGATTACACTCTAACAAACAGTTCCTTCTATAAGAAGAGGATATTGGAGTAAAAATGACCCCTGAGAGTTTTAACGTTTTATGATATTTTACATAGTAGTACAGACATGACTTTAAAGAAATTGTAAATAATAATAGTACTAGCTAACACCTACATAGAACTTACTATGTAGACACTGTGCTAAGCAGTTTACAAATATTATCTCATTTGATCCTCAGAACAGCCCAGGAAGACAAAACTGAGGCAAAGAGGCCAAGTGACTTGCCTAAGATTACATAGCTGTGTCTGAGGTTGCATTTAACCTTTAGATTTTTTTAATATATATGTGTGCATGATATACATATACACCTCTCTCTCTCTCTATGTATATATAATGTGTGTGTGTTATTTATATGTTATATATGTGTTATATATAGAAAGAGATGTGTGTGTGTATTAATATATTATATATATATGCATATTTCAGAGTACACATATATTTTTCAGGATAATATCCTATTTTTAGCTCTGAACTCATTGCATGATTTGGAGTGATTGGCACCAGCTGTAAAACATATTAAATAAGCAAACAGTTAAATAATATGTAATGTAGATATATTTTCAGTGAAACTTAAAATGTACATCCAGAAGCTTTTGTTAAAGTTTGTTTTTTAATCTGATAAATTAAAAAAACCTTACTATAATGCCTTATTATGGTAGGTAAGCAATTCTTTGTTCTTTAAGGCTATGCCAGAGAAAGACAAGAACTAGGAGTTTCTACCATGCTGGCAAAACTACTCTGAGCTCAGCTATAGACTGTCTGCTTTATGAGAGCCAGTCTAGCTAAGTGAGGAGAAGCTCATCCACACTGATGAATTCTTTGACCCGACCACCTTTGCAACAAAGAAAAATGCAAAATGGAATTTAGTTTTAAGTGATTTCCTACCTCTTCTGTAGTGGTAATGGTATATTAGCAGAAAAGGAGACAGAGTGCTAAAAAGTACACCCTTTTTCAACCACCTATAAACATTAACTTAACTGTTAAGTGTAAGACCTTTGTCCAGTGAGCAGTGAGTGTGTATACTATTAAAATAATTCTCAGTTTTTCTTACATCATGTATCCCCCTTTGACAAGCTGATGAAATCTATTGACCTCTTCTCAAAACAGTGTTTTTAAGTAATTAAAGGAAATGTTAAATTCCAGTGAGAAGTTAGTGAAAATAGAAATGGAAGTTTTTCTCATCCAAGTTGTTCATGGACCCCCTGAAATCTATCCATCATTCTCAACCATGGACCCAGAGTTAAAAACCAATATATTAGATGAACTGAATCACATCAATTTTTACGTTTTCAATACAAATAAAACTAGAAGACAAAAGTAAGTTGCAGCTAAATGGAAGTATGGTTCTCAGGTCCACCTTGAAGAGTTAACTTTGGTTATACATCTAAAGGCAACAACAGACACTATTTCATGGGATATGTGGTAATCTAATATCATAGTGCTTATGATAAGAATTTATAAAAAGACCACCAAAAAAATTTCCATCTGTTTTCTAGCACCTCTTGTAGAGGAGGAAGAGACAGAAAAACTCTATCAAAAACTTGAAGAACATCCAAATTAAATAAGCATGCACTTTGATACTCAATGACCTTAATGCAAAAACAAGACAGCAGAATATGTTAGAAACTGTGGTTTAAGAATAAGAAATGAGGGTGCAGCTAGGTGCACAGTGAATAGAGCTCTGGCCTTGGAGTCAAGAGGACCTGAGTTCAAATCCAGCCTTAACACTTACTAGCTGTGTGACCCTGGGCAACTCACTTAACCCCAGTCATCTCACCAAAAAACAAAACAAACAAACAAACAAACAAAAAGATAAGAAATGAGGAAGACTTGTAGGCTATACAGAAACTTCATGACAATATATTATACTTTTCTCAAGAATAGACATTGGAGATGTAAAGGACTAAATAACTTCTTCAAAAATGAAAGTGACTACATTTTAAAAGTCAGTAGATAACTGGTTACTGGTATAAAAGTTATTTCCAAATTAACTGTTTGCATACAGTTGTATCATCAACTTATTAGAGCAAAGACCAAAATTAAGACCAAATTAAAAGAAAATAAAATGAGAAAAATATATAGCGCAGAATACAGGAAACTCCAAACTGGCCTATTTAAATATTAAACCCCCAAATGGGAAGCTGATAAAAGAACAAACATCAAAAAAGACTTCCAAAAGAAGTTTACCTGAAGTACATTAGTTATCTCAACAAGGAAATCAAAAGAGCCTAAAAATCACCTTGGAGGCAGTTTCCCTATAGATGGGGAGGTTCTCTAGATACTGCACTTTTCAGATACTATTGTGTTGATTGTATGAAATCCAAGGATGTTATAAGGACTCCTAAATGAGGTTCAAAATCACTCCCAAGATATTGATTTAATCATCCATACAGGAAAATCCAAGTATGAAGGGGGTAAGATTTGCATTTGGATAGGCAACCCATAGAACTGGTCCTGCTATCTTAGATATAAGTATCTTGAATTTTAATCTTAGATACTATATATGAAAAGTGAACTGGAGTGAGAATTGAATAGGTGAAGGAGAGCAAGCTAGATAGCCTTTTGGCAATTGTGCAATATTTTTAATGACCCTAAACTTCTCAAAGAAATTAAGACCCTGTTTTTTAATGTTTTTATTTCAGTGATAGTATATGGCTTCAAGTTACTGACTACCACAACCTCCAAAGAATTAAAGTTGTGGGTCGCCCAAAAGGCACTGGAGAAGCATATGGTAGAGTAGACTGCAACATATTAATAATAATTATTATTATGATTATAATACCTTTTATATAGCATCTACTATGTGACAGGCACTATGCTGAGCACTCTACAAATAATATCTCATTTGATCCTTACAGCAACCCTGGGAGGTAGGTGCTACTATCATCCCCATTTTACTATTGAGGACACTGAGGCAAACAGAGGTTAAGTGACTTGTCCAAGGGCACACAGCTAGTAAGTATCTGAAGTTGAACTTGAACTCAGGTCTTCTCAACTCCAGGCCCAGCATTCTATCCACTGTACCACCTACCTGTCTACTATTACCAGTGATGAGTTGTATAGAGAAGTGGCATAAATTATATTATCAGAGACATATATATTGGAAAAGGAAGTGAGCAGGTCATATAATTATAACACGGAAGAACTGGCGGAAAGCCAATATGATGCAGCATCATTCAAGCAACATCAAGAGATACTACTGCTAATTAATAATAATATTTCTAGAGAGCCTTAGGGTTTACAAATTACTTTACATATATCTTCTTATTTAATCATTTCAACAACCTTATAAAGTAGGTGGGGATAGTTAGGTGGCTAAATAGTCAGGAAGACTCATCTTTTATTATCAGCATTTTTTATTATCAATTATTATCCCCATTTTACCAAAGAAGCCGAGAGATTAAGTAACAGGGTCACATAGGTCATAAATATTTGAACCCAGATCTTCCTGACTCCAAGTCTAGCACTCTATCCACTATGCTATGAGACCCAGATTAAGGCCCCTGACACATTGTATGGTCCCATGTGGAGGATGAACAAAAATTGCACAGGATAAGAAAAGATGAATGAGTTACACTCTGTACCATTGGAAGAAGTAGCCGCACTGATGAGCTCACAAGACATCAAAGTACTAAAGAAATTAATAAAGGAATATTTGGGGAATTGGCAAAATGTTTTCCATAGAATTTCAGAACTAGAAAGAGCCTCACAGACCACCAAATTAAACTATCTTCATTTAACAAGTAAAGAAAATGAGGCCTGGGGTAGAGGAGATGGGGAGGGCTAGCATTCAGACAGGAAGGATCAGACAATGGGAACTGGATGGGGGAGGGGAAGGGCTCCTCTATTGTCTGTTTGTGCTATATATTTGGGAGCCTGTTGGGATCTAGGAGACTGTGGGAAGGCTACCCCCAGAGAGGTGGAAGGATGCTAACAGGCTCCCAAGTCATGGCTACAGAACGCCTCTGTCATACTCTGCCAGTTTATGTCATAATCTGTCACAGGTATGCAAAGCTGATGTCACACATCTATCATGGCTGTTACATCTCTGCTGTAGCTATGCCATGCCTCTGTCATGAATGTGTTGTCCTTCTGTCAGGCTATGTCATGACAATGCCACACCCCTGTCTTACCTGTTGTGCCGCTGTGACACCTCCAATTGTACCACTTTCATACCAAAATCATGCCTCTGTCACGCGAATGTCACACCTCCATCATGCCAATGCTGTGCTTCTGTTGCAAGAATGACATGCCTCTGTTGTGCTGGTATCATGACTATGTCATGCCAATGTCACATTTCTCTGTCACTCCAGTGTCACACTCCCCCTGCCCCCAATTGGAACCTCCTTGGTAGCTCATAGAAGTAGTTCTTGCCAAGTACGAAGTAGTTATGGTGCTGGAAGAGGGTCTGACCATGCTTAGCTTGGTGGGATTTTGAGCAAAGGAGTAGTGGTTGCAAAATCTGGTTTAGGTGGTGTGGCTGTGGCTCCTTAGGGAACCATCTTCCTCGGAAGGAGGAACAGGGCTATGATTCACCAATTTCACACCTCTGCCATGCCAATGGAACAGCTATGAAATGCCAATATCATGGCAGTGTCACATCAATATCATGTCTCTGTCATGGCAATTGTGTGTCAATTACATGCAAGTTTCATGCAAACATCTTGCCAATTACATGCCAGCATCACTCCAATATTAAACATCAGTTAATATCATGCAAACATAATGCCAAATACATACCAATGTCATACCAATTGCATACCAATGTTATACCAATATCACAAATTACACTACAAATGTCACACCAATATCATACCAATATTAAACATTATGCCAATATCACACAAACATCATGCCAATTACAAGCCAATGTCATGCCAATTAGACATCAATGTCACACCAAATACATGGCATACAGTTATATGTATTGAGTTGATTTTCACCTGTTGGGGAGTTCCCTTTCAGAAGGGATTTAAGGTGTTTCAGGGTCTCCTTTGGCATCTTTGGTTACTGAGAGAAACCACTAACCATAAATTTATTGATTGCTGGTTAGCCTAATTAACAAATTAATTGTTAATTTCCTAGAAATTCTGTCTCTCCAGGTTTCCATTCATCTCAGTGCAGAGTAACCAGCCTCCATCAAAACCCCTTGCTTGAGCCACCCCTATATTTCTATCACCAGAGACAGACACAGAAGTTTCATGGAAGCAGGAAGATTAAACAGCAGATTTTAGACAGAAAGGCAAATTGATTCTAAAACCTTCCTGACCAAGCTCTAGTCCCTTACTTTTAAGAAAGGAATGGTCCAAGACCACTGAGGAAAGTCTTAAGTCATTTATTTGAAAGTCCTTACTTAGGCTTCTAGGAGCCAAGATGGCAAAGTAAGAAGTAAGTTGTTCTCACCCTCCATTATTAATCTCTGAAAGCCCAAAAAATATCGCCTCAGGAAAAATCCTGGAACAGCTGAACCAGCAGAAAGATGGAGTATAGCAGTCCTGTAGCCCATGAAGCTTGGGGGATTAATGGGAAAGGCGCCTCTTGCCCTGGAGGAGGGGATGGAGCAGTACTGAACGGGAGGGAGGCATCCCAGCAACCTAACGGAAAGTCCTACCTCAGCATACCAGGGAGAGATCCTGAACCCCATGTGTTGGAGCAGGCAAACACCAACACCAGGACCCCTGTGTGCCTCAGTAAGGGCAGGGGAACCAGTGGACACCGACTCAGAAAACCATTATGTGCCATGGCATTCTCTGGCAGCTAAGTCTCCTGGTACCTCAGCAAAACTCTGGGAAGCACAACTCCACTCCAGGTGGAGAAATATCCTGCAACAAGGAAACATCCATCTGCAAGGAGTCAAAGAAAGGAGCGAAAGGCCCAGGTGAGCAGGCATCCTCCAGGGGCCAGACTCTCCACCCCTACCCCTAGAGCTCCAGTGTTGCTGATTCCAGCCCAACACCAGGTAAGTTGCCAGAACCTTATAGCCTCCAAATGCCAGCATCTGAGGCCTAGCACACAAAGCCAGTGACCAGGCCCTGGGTTCCCAGCACAAGAAGCTTGGGTCAGTGCCCCCTGCTCCCCAGCAGGAGAGCTCAATTTTTTTAAAGGTCAGGAAATAAGCAAACACTATGAGCAAAAAGAAATGCACAATGACCATAGACTCTTATTATGGGGACATTGAAGATCAAGGCAGAAATTCTAAAGAGGACAGCATTGTCAACAAAACCATATCCAAAACCTCAAAAGGAGATATTAACTGGTCTGAAACCCAAAAAGTTTTCTTGGAAGAGCTGAAGAAGGATTTTAAAAATCAAATAAGAGCGGTAGAAGAAAAAATGGGAAAAGAAATGAGAGGTACGCAAGAGAGAGTCAATAGCTTGGAAAATGAAGGACAGAAATTAACTGTAGAAAATAAGTCTTTAAAAAATACAATTCGCCAAATGGAAAAAAGTACATTAAGGAAAACGAGTCCCTAAAAAACACGATTGGCCAACTGGAAAAAAAGTACACTGAAGAAAACAGCTCCTTAAAAAGCAAAATTGGCCAAACGGAAAAGGAGACACAAAAACTCACTGAGGAGAAGAACTCTTAAAAAAAAAATGGGCCAAATGGAAAAGGAGGGACAAAAATCTAATAGAAGAAAACAATTTGTTAAAAATTAGAATTGGGCAAGTGGAAGCTAATGACTCTATGAGAGAGCAAGAATCAGTCAAACAGAAACAAAAGAATAAAAAAAGTAGATGAAAGCATAAAATACCTCATTAGTAAAAACAACTGACCTGAAAAATAGATCCAGGAGAGATAATTTAAAAATTATTGGTCTACCTGAAGACCACGATGAAAAAAAGAGCCTGGAAAGCATTTTTCAGGAAATCATTAAGGAAAACTGCCCTAAGGTCCTAGAACCAGAGGATAAAATAGCCATAGAAAGAATCCACCAATACCCTCCTGAAAGAGATCTCAAATTGAAAACGCCCAGGAATATAGTAGCCATATTCCAAAATTACCAGGTCAAAGAGAAAATACTGCAAGTAGCCAGAAAGAAACAATTTAAATATTATGGAACCACAGTCAGGATTACACAGGACCTTGCAGCTTCTACATTAAAAGACTGAAGGGTGTGGAATACGATATTCCATAAGGCAAAGGAACTTGAATTACAGCCAAGGATCAACTACCCAGTGAAAATGAGCATAATCTTTCAGGGGAGGAGATGACATTCAACAAAATAGGGGACTTCCAAACCTTCCTGATAAAAAGGCCAGAGCTTAACAGAAAATTTGATCTCCAAATACAAGACTCAAGAGAGACATTAAAAAGGTAAACAGGACAGAAAAAAACAACATGCTATTAATAAGGGCAAACTGTTTACATCCCTACAAGGGAAGATGACACTTGTAACTCTTGTAATACTAACTTGTAATACTAACTGTATTGTTATTATACCATTTTAAAGAGGTATACATATACAGAGAGAGAGGATGGGTATAAGTTGACTTTGATGTAATGATAAAAAAAACTAAGTAGGTTAAATGGATCTAAGTAAGTGGATTAATCTGATCTAATTAAGGGATTGTACTGAGAGAAAAGGAAAGGAGGAGACAGACAAGGGTAAATTGTATTACAGGAAAAGGCACAAAAATCTATTATGGTAAAGGGAAAAAAGGGAGGGAGATGAGCATTGTTTGATTTTACTCTCATCAGATTTGGCTCCAAGAGGGAATAACATAATCAGTTAAGTATAGAAATCTAACTTGCCCTATAGGCAGTAGGAGGGAAAAGGGGAAGGAAAAGGGAGGGGGGATAGAAGGAGGGAAGAAGTAGTAAGGGAAAAGGGGAAGAAAAGGGAGGGAGCTAATAGAAGGGAGAGGGGACTCAAAGGGGTGGTGGTCAAAAGCAAAACACTAGTGAGTAGGGAAAAGGAGAAAGGAGAAAGAAAAGCATAAATGGGGGGAAATAGGATGGAGAGAAAGACACAGATAGTAATCATAACTGTGAATGTGAATGGGAAGAGCTCTCTTCTGTTTTGTTTCATTTCCTCTTTCTTGTGGTTCCTCCTATTGGTTCTAATCCTTCCTTACAACGTGACTAATGTGAAAATATGTTTAATAGGAATATATATGTAGAGCCTATATCAGATTGCACACCATCTTGGGGAGAGCGGGAGAAAAATTTAAAACTCAAAAGTGTATGGAAGTGATTGTTGAAAACTAAAAATAAATTAATAAAAATAAAATAATAAAAATAAGTTCTTACTTAGCATTGGGGTCCCCTTGGGTTCTGCTTCCCTTCTCCATTCTCTTCCTATTTCTCTAGTCCTGTTGCATTAATGACAATGCAATCTGTCTGACTCCTTAATTCAGGACACTTTCTTTGATACCATTCCAAATTACTTATATCCATGGTGTATCCCTACCTATTTTCTTACTCTGGTCCCTGACTCATAATTACCTGGTTCCAATATATACCTGCCTAACTAACTAGGTTATTTCTTACTACAAAGTCCCAGGCCCCATACAGGGTTATACCTAGGTTCAAATTCTGACCATTTTGAGACCATACAACTCCTAATCCCTAGAAGGGTGCACTACATCTGAGCAACTCCTCCAGGCTCATCAGTTGACAGCTTCTATACTGCTGGTAGGACTGGGAAGGAGAAGCAGGGAAGGAGGAGTACCTCCACCTGCTGATACTTAAAATGACAAGAAGCTCTTACATATTCAAATAGTCCATTAATCCACCAGCAGAACCAGAGAAAAGCAGAAAAATAGCCCCTCCCTGCTTCCACCTACACCTCAGATTTCATGTTGCCTAGGTATGACTTATTTTGTCCTTTAAAACTTTGTCCTTTTCAACTTGGTGCTTATTTTAACCTTATTTCCCCTCTATGAAAACATCAGTGATGGGTTGGAAATGGAGCACACATTGTGACCCATTCCATGCCCTCCATCCATATCCCCTAGCCCCAACCTTCGCACTGCATTCTGTACATTTCTGTATAGAGTATTAAATAGGTCTCTGTGGTAGCCACCAGATGGTGCTATTATCCCTAGACAGCTTGGTTGTTGTTCTCAATCCATAGAAGTGCTAGTAACCTCAGAGTTAGAGTCACTGGGAAAAAACAGGCAATTCATTATACATGTAAAATATTTTAAAACCTGGTTTTGTAATTTAGGGAGCCCCTGATCAGTATAACTGACTACCACCACTACCCCACCACACACTTTATTTGGTTGGCCAGTTGATTTATTCCTAAATGTGTACAGTCAAACCCAATGGCCTCTCTAGTATAAGAGAACAGAGATTCACAGCTTGGAAGATTCAAAAGTGACTCTGGCATCTAGAAGTATAGAATCTCCAAATCTGAGTGACTGCTGAACTTCAGGAGTTACCAGGCAGACATGCAACAAGACCTTATCTGGAAGCAGAAAGGACTGAACTCCAGGTATTCGTGTTTTATCACTTTGTTAAGTACTTAAAATTGAGATTACTAGTCACATCATTATCTAGAAATCATTTTATTTACATCTTCCTCTCACCTATAGAGCAGAATGTCAGACTTACTAAATGTATTTTGCTGACCTATTTTCCCTCCTTTCTCTCCTTTTTTTCTTTCCTTTTTTCTTTCTCTCTTTAAGTCTTTCTTTCTTATACTTTGTGATAAGGGATATATCACTGAGTAAGGGAGGGGAAGAAATGTATTGAGAAATGAAGGTGAAATAAAAACAAAAGACAAAACCAATGTTTCCAAAAAAAAGAAATTGTTGCATTATTTTTTTTAATTGGCTCACATTCCTTCAACACTCAACAAGCATTTATTAAATGGCTAATATATTCTAGGCATTGTGTTGGTTGCATAAACATATTGTATAAGCCCATTGTTCACATAAAGAATTTGTGTTATTGATTTATTTGTTTGTTTTGTTCATGTTTACTCTAGTCCCTGGGAACAACTGTAGAACAAGGAGAATGAACAAATTATGGGGAGTAGATAATATAGTAAGGTGTTTGGATTTGTTTTTAATTTACATTTGAAATTGATTTTTAAGTTATTTTTGCCTAGGAAATGGGGGGTAGAGGTACATAGTAAAGTTGCTGCTAAGCTTCCGATGTTGGTTGATAGGGCCTTTAAAGCAGTAGGTGCTTAATAAATGTTGAGTGAGTGATCAAACAAATAGTAGATATATATGCAATTGTGTACTTTTTCTTAACATCATTCCACTTGTGAAATTATCTGGCTCTCACAAAGAGCTCATTGTAATGTGCTTGTGCTTGTACAAGCTTTTTAAATAAAGAGATCTCTCCCTCCATGGTGATCTAGTGCTTTTGATATCTAAACCTTTGTTATAGAAAACACTTATGAAACAAGACAACGTAAGCTCCAAATCTTACTCCACATATGGCAGTTATTCCTTTTTTTCTGCTTGTAATTAGATTTTCTTTCTCTCCCTCTCAACATAGACATACCTCTCTAAATTAGAATGAGTAAAATTCCTATTCATTTTCTGCACCATGGCAGTACTAATAGAATACTTTCGGACACATTACACAGTGTGATACAGAGAGAACTTTTGGATTTAGGTTATACTTTAAAATCGGTTGGCAGTTCTTTCTCATTTGAACATACTATACTTGTAGATTTTTTGCTTATATGTATACTTTCTTATGATTTGAGTTTTGGCAAAGGAAAAAAAGGCAAATGTATGAATTTTCTGCAAGGAAAGTCAATACACCCTGGCATAGTAATTTGAAGCTTGCTGTCTGTCTTTAATATTTTAGTATGTCATGGCAATGAAAATTATAATCAGTTTATACTTGAAATTCCTTTTTCTTTCTTTGTCTCTCTCTTTTTTTTTTTTTTAGTAAACTGTGCTTGCTTTATATTTTTGGTGTTTTTGTTTGCTATCTGATTAGAGGTAAGAACAACACAAGCTGGATTAGGTCTAAGAAAGTTTAAGCTGCTTTAATTCTGAATCTTCTATCCATCTTCCAAATTTTCAACTGGCCCCGATCCTTCAAAATTTCTCAAACAAAAAAAAAATTCTTTTTTAAAGACTCCCTATATCCTTTGTTGGCCACACTGGTAGAGAATGTGTTTTGTTTGGTTGTTTATCAGTTGTGTCCAACTCTTCATGACTCCTTGTGGGGTTTTCTTGGCAAAGGTACTGGAGTGGTTTGCCATTTCCTTCTCCAGTTCATTTTACAGATGAAGAACTAAGGCAAACAAGGTGAAGTGATTTGCCCAAGGTCACACAGCTAGTAAGTGTTGGAGGCTGAATTTGAACTCATGAAGATGAGTCTTTCTCACTGCAGGCCTAGTGCTCCATCTACTGTGCCCCCTAGCTGCCCATAGAAAGTATACTAGCTCTGATAGATCTAGGATGGCCACTACATTTCAGAAAGTATACAGATCAAGAGGCTTGATCTCCTTCACTCACTAACCTAGAGAAATGTAATGTCTAATGTAACACTGTCAACTTATATTATTACCTTCAGGAAGGTTTTCTTTAGCTTATTAAAAATTACCATACCAAATTATTCCATTTCTCACTACCTGGAGGGTTGTTGGCCCCTTGTTGCTGTTTTAAAGGCGCAATCACTAAAATCACAGTGTAAGATAATAACAACAGAAGACTGTGATGAAAGGGAAACTACCTCCTGCTGCGAGCAGCTAAGTGGGTGGTTAACCATTACAAAATAGCAATTTTTCAGGAAATTATGTCACTGATACTGAGGTTATTGGTTAACAGCAGTTTGGTTTCTAGAATTAATGAAACAACTGTAGTATATGTTTTTCTAATGTCAATTTAATTCACTTTCATTCATTTTAACAAACATGTATATTAAGTACTAAACTCTGTGAAAGACACTGTGCTAGGCACCTGGAATACAAAGATATAATAGGACAAAGACCACAGTCTCAAAGAGCTTTCAGCTATCTGTCCAAATAACTAGGGAGCGTATGGATACAAAGGAGTGATGCAGCCAGCATGAGAGGCAAAAGTTGAGGGGGAAGAGAGATCCCTTTCAGCTGGGGGAAAAGGAGATGGGAAATTGTAAAGGAAAATTTCCTGGAGCAAGTGACACCAATTTGGACCTAAAAAGAAGGAAGAGACTACAGTTATCCCTTCCCACATCATGGGGGTTAGAGGTGCAGCATACCATAATCTGGAAAATCCATGTAAAATTTTTTGATCCTCCCTTCCAGGGTACCAGAGAAGAAGTCTGAATTTTTTCTTTTTCTTTTATGGGGTGTTTACAGTACTAAATCCTGCCTCCTCTGCTTATGAGCTATGTGACCCTGGGCAAATCACTTAATCCCTCTCAACCTCAGTACTGTGAGATAAAATATATTGATATGACATAGATATATATAGATATAGATATAGATATAGATAGATATAGATATAGATATAGATATAGATATTATGCATTTCTAAGTTTCTAAACTTTTTCTGTATCATCTGCTGGTCTTCTTGTGTCATCTGTGACTCTGCAAAACTCCCAAAAAATTCTCATTTAATTTCTTATGATGACCTTCAGATATATTAAAACCACAATGGGGAAAGTCACAACATGGAAGGGATAATTGTACATTAATTGTTCAATAATTCCAATGAATATCTAATACTAATTAATTGCACAGGATGAAAAGATGAGTAGAGGTTTCCATCTGCATGAGTGAAAGGAGTACCTAATGGGCACTCTTCTCTTCTCCTTCTATGTGACTTCACTTGGTGATCTTATTAGCTCCCATGGATTTAATTAACCAACTTTATGCTGATGATTCTCAAATCTACCTATCCCGCTCCAAGTTCTCTAGTCACCTCAAATCTCCAACTGTCTTTCAGACATCATGAACTGGATGTCCAGTAGATACCTTAAACTCAATACGCCCAAAACCAAACTCATTATCTTTCCTCCTAAAACCTCTCTGCCTCTTAACCTTCCCTATTACTGTAGAGGGCAACACCATCCTCCCAGGCTCTCAAGTTCACAACCTAGGCATCATTCTGGATTCCTCACTTTCTCACCCCCCATATCCAAGCTGCTGCCAAGGCTTGTCAATTTTACCTTTGCAACATTTCTCAAATATGCCCCCTTCTCTTCTCTGACACTGCCACCACCTTGGAACAGGCCCTCATCACTTCACACCTGGATTATTGCAATAGCCTGCTGGTGGGTCTGCCTGCCTCAAGTTTCTCTCCACTCCAATTCATCTTCCATTCAACCACTAAAGTGATTTTCCTAAAGTTCAAGTCTGATTATGTCACTCCCCCCCCCCCAATAAACTCCAGTAACTCTCTATTGCCTCCAGGAGCAAAAATAAAAAATGCTCTGTTTGGCATTCGAAGCCTTTCATAGCCTACCCCCCTCCAACCTTTCCACTCTTCTTACACCTCACTCCCTGACACATAAGTCTTCCATTCAGTGACACTGGCCTTCTTGTTATTCCACAAACAAGACATTCCATCTCTCAACTCCTGGCATTGTCTCTGGCTGTCCTCCATGCCTGGAATGGTCTCCCTCCTCCACTCTGACTGCTGATCTGCCTGGCTTTCTATAAGTTCCAGCTAAAATCCCATCTTCCACAGGAAGTCTTCCCCAACCCCTCTTAAAAAAACATGCCTTCCCTCTAGTAATCATTTCCAATTTATTCTGTATATAGCTTTCTTTGTATGTATTTGTTTGCATGTTGTCTTCTCCATTAGATTGTAAGCTCCTTGAGAGCAGGAACTGTCTTTTCTTCTTTTTGTATCTCCAGCTCTTCACACAGTGTCTGGCACATAGTAGGCACTTAATAAATGTTGATTGATTAATAGCCCATGAAATCAAAGTTTCATCAATGAATTTTCATAGTCAATAATCCTATGACCTTAAGGTATTAATAATAATAGCTAGCATTTACATAGCACTTTAATATTTGCAAATTGCTTTATATCTCCTTTGATCCTCACAACAACTCTATGAAATAAGTGCTATTATTATCTCCATTTCACAGTTGAGAAAACTGCAAAGGAAGTTAAGTAATTTGCCCAAAGCTTTGAAGCTACTAAGTGTCTGAGGTAAGACTTAAACTCAAATTTTCTTGACTAAGTCCAGCACTCTATCCTCTCTGCTACCTGTTAAGCACCATTCCAATATTTCCCATATACAAATCTGGATTTGTAACTTGCTGAAAGGCTATGTAGAGCGGTTTCTCTGGTTGGACACTACCACATTTTTCTTAACCTTCAAAATTCAGCTCTCAGTTTTGTGTCATTATTCGAAGGACTTAGTAACAAAATGCAATAAAACTTCAGTTAACTTCAACCATAATCTTTATTATCCATAATTATTTGTGACCATGCTCTATGAAAGTTCATCCCATTGCTTTACTATCACGTGGAGGTGAACCTAGCTTCTTAAAAGTTATGCCTTTAGCTGAGCAGAATGTGTGGTTTTTGCAAATGCTTTAACAGCTGATAAAATTTTACATTTGTAAAAATTAATATATTGTACTGGCACAAAATAGTTTTAAATTATATTTTAAAAAGTTTTAAAAAAAAGTTATGCCTTTAAAATCTAAACTCAAGTTCCATCAATCTGTAAAGGCTTCAAATACATGCCTGGTTACCTATTTTGTTTGCTGTTCAAGAACCAGGCTAGCTAAGTTTGGAAACATTCCTCACCGGAAGGTTGGCTACCAGGTAACAAATTTCTTCAATCACAAAATCTCATGAAGAATGTCTACTAAAGCAGAGAGGAGTTGCAATCTCTGTTGATGGAGAAAACATGGACACCAATAAAATCATGGATCCTTGAAGTGGTAATGTATGTATTTGCAATAGTCATTTTTATGAGACAAATGATAATAAAACAAAACAAATGTATAAAAACATTTATTTAAAAAATGAACTTCCAGGTCATAACCTGAGGCTAAGGCACATTCCTTATTCAGGACAATCTCTGCTACCCGTTTTGTTATTTTCTGCCTGGAATTTCCACCCACTGAATGATTATCTGTCATTGGATCAACCTGGAGTTGACCCTCAGATCATGGAGCCAGTTGCTGACAACATACTCTATTCCTAGTAGTTTAAGGAAAGTACCATGAGTAAAAAAATGAGGTTGGGTGAAGCCTTTCCCTATATTAACCTTAATACTAATATTATATTAACTATAATAACTATTATTATTATAAACTCTTTACAGGCAGAGGCTGTGTCAGTTTTTCATCTTTGTATTCTGTGCAATTAGCACAATGCATATGCTTAATAAATATGATTAACATGAAAGAACTTTTGTTCTGAGCACTTTCATCTGTGAACTTATGAAGCATTTATGTGTGTAGTATAGTATAGCGGAAAGGGCATTGGATTTAATCTCAAACCTGCAAGTCACTTGACCTCTTTAAGCCTCAGTTTCCTCATCTGTAAAATGAGTATTAAAAAAAACTTGAATCATCTCCCTTGGAAGGTTGCTATGGAAATCAAATGAGATGGGTTTCTCCTCGAGTGGCCCCACTTACCAAAATGAAGTTCAACCCCTCAGTGACTTGAACCAAAGCAAGAACCACAAGAGAAACTTCAACACACCCTCACACATTCACTGCAGATCATGTCATCCCTACTTTCCAAAGAGCTAAGGCAGAAATACATCTGCTTCATGCCCATCTAGAAGGACAACAACAAGGTCTTGGTGGTTCATGGATACTACAAAGGTCAGCAAATTGACAAGGTAGTCCAGGTTTACAGAAAAAAATATGTCATCTACATTGAACATGTACATCATGAAAAAGCTAAGGGCGTGACTGCCCATGCAGACATTCACCCTAGTAAGGTAGCTTATTACCAAGCTAAAACTGGACAAAGATTGCAAAATGATTCATCGGCATAAGCCAAATCCTGACAAGTTGGAAAAAAAAAGGGCAAATATATAAAAAAAAATATTGAGAAGATGCAAGAATAAAATGATCTGTTGCACAGTTGTAATTAAAAATGAAAATTAGGCATAAGTGTTATGTGCATTCTTTGGAAAGCACTGTCAACATGTATTTGCATTGGTAGATTGATGTTCCTCTTTTTCCTTTTGGTTTATTATTGACACAGGGATCCCTAAATCCTTTTACAATTTTTGGCTTACAATTTCCTGGTTGAAAAAGTGGAAATTTCTCAAATTGCAAGTGAAATTAATTTCTTTTTTCTTTTAAGTTAAAGTCCCTCCTATCTGTTCCCTCTTCTAGTGTCATTTGATTGATTTGAACATGTCTTTTTCAAAGTTAACAGCGAAGTAGCAAGGAAAGGGTGATAGTTATGCTTCTTGCTCCTGTCCTATCTCCTATCAAATTGTTCTCCTCTGATGTAGAAAGGACTGGGACCCCCTAGTAGTCCTTGATGCCTACATTTGCCTTATTTCCTAGTTCCTTAATCTACTTTATTCATTCTTAATTTTTTTGAGGTTTCTATAGGTTAGTAGAGAGCATAGTATAGTGGTACAGGGGAAGGAACTCTGGACTGTAGTCACAAGATTTGGATTATAGTTCAAGCTTCCCCAAGTAATAGCATGATGATGATAGCAGTTCAGTCTTTCCAACTCTCAATTTCCTAAACTGTAATCTGTCTATAGTAATATTGGTGTTTGAGATGATGAATGTTGAAAGCACTTTGAAAAAACCATACAGTGTAGTAACAACCAATTACCGTAGGTCCATCTCAGTCAATACATATTATGCATACAGTCAATACACATACAATATACAATACTTTAAAAAATCAAATGAAATGGTAGCAAAACACTGTATTATAAATTAGTCATTATTAATGCTGACTGTCTAGGTTTTACAACTATAAATTATATAAGTATGGAAAGAAGAAAACACTTGAGGAAGAAAAAATCAAATGCCAACAACAAGAAATGGCAAACACAAAGAATCCTGGGAAATGTGGGAAGACTTGTATGACCTAAAGCAGACTGAATAAAACAACACATCAGACACACAGATGGTCAAAAAAGAAAGAATACCCAAAGATTCTGTCTGCCAAAGGGGACTAGGATACTCTCCCCAAATAAGGGCACCCTAGCTCTGGGCTCATGCAGATAAGTCCCAGTCCTAGCAGGGTCCTGAAAGCATGGATTTTTAACCTCGAGTCCAAGATTAGTTTTTTTTTTCATTATTATTTTAACTGAATTATTATTATAGTAACTGTACTTCAATATAATTCATTTCCTTTATAATCCTGTGTATTTTATTTTATGCATTTAAAAGCATGATTCTGAGGAATCCATCTGAGACTTCATCACCAGACTGCCAATCAGTCAATAAACACTTATTAAATACCTACTACTATGTGCCAGGCACCGTGCTAAGAGATGGGGATATAAAAAGGGGCAAAATATATTATAGAAAAGACAGCAAGCAACGGAATATGTACAAACAAGCTATATGCAGAATAAATAGGAAATAATAAGAGAGGAAAGGCATTAGAATTAAGAGAAGTTACCAGAGTAGTCCGTGACACAAAAAAGGTGAAGGAACTCTGCACTGTTGTGGGGACTACAAAATCAATATGGGAATTATTGCATAATCTCAAAGCGCAAGTGCTCCAGTGCTAAACCACATATGTTCCTGGAAATATCCAAGGAACTCAGCTCAGTTCCATATGTGCTCCATAGGATGGCCCCACAAGCCCATCCCCATGCATGCACCAGGAGGTTCTCATACACATATTGACCACATGATGTGAATGAAGATAACATTAAAAGGTAATGAAACTCAGATCAAATACAATGAACCATTTGGATTCCAAATTAAAGTTAAACACACAATAAAGTTAAAACAAGCAATCTTCCTTTCTGTTAATGAACATAAAATCCAAAAATGGAAAGTTATATTACCATCAGTTAAAATAATTCTATTTGGGGGCAGCTAGGTGGCACAGTAGATAGAGCTCCAGCCTTGGAGTCAGGAGGACCTGAGTTCAAATCCGGCCTCAGACACTTGATACTGTGTGACCCTGGGCAAGTCACTTAACCCCAATGGCCTCACCTAAATAAAAATAAAAAAGGGTTAATTAATTGTATTAAAAAAGAAAATTTAAAATAATTCTATTTGGCAATTTTATACTTTTTGTATGGGAAGGTGTTATGGGGGAGGGATTGGGTTGTTTATTGGGAAATAACTAATGTGTCTGAGCAAAATGTATGAATAAAAAAATTATTAAGAACAGTAAATTTGGAAATGTTTGCTGTAGAACTAACTGTATAGTTTCTATACATTATAATGCTTTGGTTTCAATATCTTTATTTCCCCCCGAGGAAAACTTGGACCAGTGGAAAAAAGCAGATAATTTAAAGTTAACAATGATTTTAGAGGCCTTCTAGTCCACTCCCTGAATTTTATGGCTAAGTAAACTGAGACCCAGGAAAGTAAAAACTACATGGGTAAGAAGTTGAAGAACTAGGATTTGGACCCAAGGGTCTCTGACTTAAAATACAATGCTCATCTCTCAAAACCCAACTATTAGTCAGTCAGCCAATAAGCATTTATTAAGCATCTCCTAGGTGCCAAGTACTGTGCTAACTTTGGGGATACAAAAAAAAAAAGGCAAAAGACTGTCCCCGCCTTTGAGGAGTTTACAATCTAACGGAGGGAAACTGGATTACTGTGTATTAGAACTTCATCTTTGTTCTACAGAAATAACAATCACCACTATCTCTACTTTCCCTACAAAGCTAAATTCCAAAATTTAAAGAGAGATGAAACAATTTTCAACTCAGAAATTTTATCACCCAGAAATCACTCATCTATAATCTATGCTACTGACTTTTAAAAATTATAATTGAAAAAATAAAAGAATTTGGGGACTATAAAGCTGAGATTACAGTTTTCCACCAAAAAGGAGGTGCACCAAGGGTACTGCTAGATTACTAATTTACTGAATACTGTATCTTGTTCTAACCTACCCTTTAAAAAACAAATAAAAAGAAAACTATGCAAAGCAGCAGGGCTCCCTCCTCTGGTCTAATTACATAATGCGCTATTTCCCAAACTAGATTCTCCATCAAATACACATTTCGGGGATCTAAATAAATATGTTCATAATATCTAAATTACAAAAAGAACCTCAAATGGTACCTATTCTATCTCACTCCTTTTAGAGTTGTGGACACAAAAGCCCAGAGGCAGTGCTTATCAAGGAGGGAATTTTAATACAATCTCCTTGACTCCAGAGCCCTTTCTTTTCCCCACACCTTGATGCCTCATGGTAATACTAGGTAGGGAAGGTGACAGTGGGACAAAGTTCATGACTATAGTATTCAACTGTGATAAATGGGGCTTGAGGGAGTTGGGGAGCAAAATCATCTTAATGACTATTTTGACATCATTGCAAAATTGCCACAAATAAGCATTTTTGATACATCCATAATTTCATATTTAATAATAGCTAACATTTACATGTATATTATTTCAGTTGATCCTCACAACCCCGTGAGATAGGTGCTATTATTATCATTCCCTAAGAAAGTGAGGCCAAATAATAAAAGAATAGGACTTGGGGATATAAATCTTAGATTATAGTTTTCAAAGCTATCTCCTGAGGGACACCAAAGCTGCTGCTATATTACTAATTTCCTGACCACTGTACCTTGCCCTTACCTAAATTTTTTTAAAACAAACTGTGTGAAGCAACAGAGATCCCTCCTAAATGACTTGTTCAAGGTCAAATAGCTAATAAATATCTGAGCCATTAACTATGAAGACTGAAGCAATAGCTATTAATCTTTCTTATCTCTTCTTCCATACCTCAAAATTTCCTTATGTCTTTTACCTATTCTCTCCTGCCCTATAGTCTCAGGATGAGGTGACTTGCCTTCTTGCCAAGACTAACATGTAAACTTTTGTTTTTGACTCCATTTATTTCAACCACTCCAGGACTTGGCTCAACTGATCTCTCTCCCCTATTTCTTTCTACAAAGGTTCCTCTGTCTAGCAAATATACTTTTATCTATCTTATCCCATCTTCCTATCCTAGCCTATCCTGTACTGTCCTATCAAAGAAACCTTTGACCCTACTATCCTCTCAAATAATCATATATTTCCTCACCTTCACTGCTGACTTATAGAAAGAGGTCTGTACTCGATGCCTCTCTTTTCTTACCACTTACTTTAATAGTGGGAAAAGTATTGGATTTGAAGTTAGAGAAACTACCTTCAAATTCTGTTTCTACAGTTATCCCTTCCACACCAAGGGGGTTAGGAGCATGGCACTCCAGCAATCCGGAAAATCATGTAAAATTTTTGGCCCTCCTTTCGTACCAGAGAAGTCTGAATTTTTTCTTTTTCTTTTATGGGGTGCTTATTTCAGTTATGTAGTTGGTCATGGGCTCTGTGTCATCCGCTGGCCTTCACATCTCATCTGAGGCTTCTGCAAAACTCCCCAAAAATTCCCATCTCATCTCGTATGCCAACCTTCAGTATTTGGAAACAGGGATGAGGAAAGTCTCAATGTGGAACGAATGACTATTTACTTCCTTTGTAACCTGGGCCAGGCAACTTAACCCCTTCGTACCTCGGGTTCTGTAAGAACATGCACAAAGCAGTCTTTTCTGCTTCTGACTCTGTGGGTGACTGACTCCATTTCAGCGCATTAGAGACCATGACCTTTCTGTCTGCTTCTTGGCGTGTTACAACTTGGGGCCGAAAGGACTTGGTGTTTTGATAAAACGTGACAAACCCTAGGTGGTCCCTTGGTCCTATATCAGTTAAAAAGAAGAAATAGCTTTTGATTCTTTCTATTTCTTCAACTCTCCCTGTGACAAGTAGTACTCTCTGTGTCTAGAGGAGGTAGGCATCACTCTTTCCTCCTAAATCCCATAGTGGTTCCTATGTGAAGTGTCAGGCAAGATTATGCCTGGGCCCCTAGCTACTTCTTCTGCTTTGTTTACTTTCTTAAGTGGGTGATCAAACATAATATCTGGGGTAGATATTTCTAGACTTGGAGGTGGTCTTTTGAGTTTTAGAGATCCAGAGGTCCTGAGTCTAGTAAGTGGAGCTGACTGGAGCAAGAGAAACTTCTGCTTCATAGAAGACAACCATCAACAAGAGGAGAAGCCCAATCTCTTGAGCTGGCTTATCAGAAGACATAGACTTTGAGGGAGACAGTGAGGAGCTGAGGTGAAATGCCTAATCAGCAGACCTGTAAACGGCTTCAGATATTTAAATATCAGTCTCCCAGCAGATTGTAACAAGTTAACTTTTTTTAAAATTTTTATTCAATTGGAGTTAAGTGACTTGCCCAAGGTCACACAGATAGTAAGTGTTAAGTGTTTGGTCTGAGGCCAAATTTGAACTCAGGTCCTCTTGACTTTAGGGCCAGTGCTCTATCCACTGTGCCACCTAGCTGCCCCAACAAGTTAACTTTTAAGTTAAGAAAGTGAATCCGAACTAGGACTACAATGAAGAATCACTTACCCAGCAAAATTAAGCATAATACCTCAAGGGAAAAAATGATTATTCAATGAAATAGAAGGATTTCAAGCTTTCATAAGGAGAAGACCAGAACTGAACCAAAAATTTGACCTCCAACATCAAGACCCAAGAGAAGCATAAACAGGCAAAAAGGAAAAAGAAAACATAAGAGATCCAATAGAGCTAAATTGTTTACATCCCTACACAGGAAGATACTTGAAACTCTTAAAAATTGTATCAGTAACGGTATAGATAGAAGGAATATACATAGACAGAGGATATGGGTATAAGATGTATTTGAGGGAATGACATTAAAAAAATTAAGAGATGAGAAATAGGAGTACACTGGGTGCTGAAGGAAGGGAGAGGTAGAATGAGGTAAATTATGTCACATGAACAGGTGAGAAAGACCTATTACAGTGCAGCAGAAGATGGGGAGGGGTGGCAATGGACATTGCTTGAACTTTCCTCTCATCAGTATTGTCTCAAAGGGGTAATAATATATATAATCATATGAATATAGAAATGTATCTAACCCAACAGGGAAGGAGAAAAGAAGATTAAGTAAAGTGGCAGGGGAGGGGGGAGGGGGAGAACTGACAGAGGGGAGGGCAGATCAGGGGAGGTGGTAGACGGAAGCAAAACATTGGTGATGTGGGAAAGGGTGAAAAGAGAGAGAAGACAAACAGGAGGAAGAATAAGACGGAGGGAAATACACAGGTAGTAATCATGACTGTGAATATGAATGGCATGAACTCTCCCATAAAACAGAAGCATTTAGCAGACCAGATCAAAAACCAGAATCCTACATATTGCTTACAAGAAAACACACTTGAAGCAGAGAGACACACACAGAGTCAAGGTAAAGGGCTATTATGCTTCAGCTGAAGTAAAAAAAAGTAAGTAAAGTAAAGTAAAAAAAAAAGCAGGAGTAATAATCCTGATCTTCGACAAAGTAAAAGCAAAAATAGACCTAATTAAAAGAGATAAGAAAGGAAACCATATCTTGCTAAAAGGTACCATAAACAATGAAGCACTCAAATTAGAAGAGCAAGGAATAGTCTACCTATCAGATCTATGAGGAGGAGAAGAATTCATGACCAAACAAGAGATGGTGAGCATTACAAAATGTAGAATAGATAATTTTGATCATACTAAATTGAAAAGCTGTTGCATAAACAAAGCTAATGCAACCAAGATTAGAAGGAAAGCAGAAAGCTAGGAAACAATCTTTATAGGAAGTGTCTCTGATAAAGCCCTCATTTCTCAATTATATAGAAAACTGAGTCAAATTTATGAGAATACAAGTCATTCCCGAATTGATAAATGGTCAAAGGATATGAACAGGAAGTTTTCAGCTATCTACAGGCATATGAAGAAGTGCTCTAAATCACTTTTGATTAGAGAGATGCAAATCAAAACAACTCTGAAATATCACCTCACACTAACTAGATTGCTAATATGACAGAAAAGGAAAATAATAAATGTTGGAGAGGATGTGGGAAAATTGGTACACTAATGCACTGCTGGTGGAGTTGAGAACTGATCCAACCATTCTGGAGAACAATTTACCAAAGGGCAACCAAACTGTGCATATCCTTTGATTCAGCAATACCACTAATGGTCTGTATCCCAAAGAGATCGCAAAAAAGGTAAAAGGAGCTACATGGGCAAAAATATTTATAGCAGCCCTATTCATGGTGGCAAAATATTAGCTATTGAGAGGATGCCCATCAATGGCTGAACAAGCTGTAGTATATGAATATATATTGTGCACATTTGATGTACAAGCACATTTCAGGAAAACCTGGAAAGACTTGTATGAACTGTTAAAAAGTGAAATGAGCAGAACCAGGAAAACACTGTACACAGTATCAGCATTGTGTGGTAATCAACTAAGAATGACAGCTTTTCTCAGCAACACAATGATCCAAGATAAGTACAAAGGACTCACAAAGGAAAATGCTATCCACATCCAGATAAAGAATTGATGGACTCTGAATGCAGATGGAAGCATATCTTTTACTTACTTTATTCTTTCTTGTGTTTTCCCCCTTTTGATTTGTTTCTTCTTCCACAACCATGATGAATATGGAAATATATTTTACATGATAGCCTATGTATAAACTATATCAAACTGTCCAATGTTTTCAGGAGAGGAGAGGAGAGGGAGGGAGGGAGAAAAATTTGAAACTCAAAATCGTATAAAAATAAATGCTAAAAATTTTCTTGATATGTAATGTGGGGAAAAAATAAAATACTACTTAAAGTTAAAAAACAATAAAAATAAAGCATGCTTAATTCACATTTTAAAAAAAGAAAGTGAATCCAATTATTTTTGCCAAATGCATACGTGTGAGTGTTCAGTGTTTAGCATTTCTTTTGTGCATAGGAAACAAAGATCTGTCCTATGTCTGATTTTATGTGATACATTGAGTGCCTTTTTATTTCTCCCCTTTGGCGTGAGCCAAAACCTAAACCTTAAGCAATTTGTCCCTGGTACACTGGTGTGCACAAGGCTTTTTTCAATGAACTGAAAAGTGTAAGAAAAGGAATATAATTTCTTTTTTATTAGAGGACAGGCTCCTCTAGGACTGAACCTGGTATAGACCACGTGCCAGATAAGAAGGAATTCTTGGGGAGGAGTGAGAAATTGGACTTCTAAGCAACCTCCCAACTTTAAATCTATGAAATTGAAATGAAAATTCCTTACAATCCAGCATTTATTTCTACCAGGCTACTGAAATGTGACTTTCCAAGGTTGCCAATAGTTTCTCTATGATTCTGTAACATTTGACATTACTGAGGACCTCTTTCTTGAAATTCTCTGTTCCCTTGACTTCTGTGGCATTGCCATCCAGGCTCTCTTCTTCTCTGATAACTTCTTAACCTCCTTCACTAAGTGATCATAAGGCTTGGTCTTTGAGAGAAAAATCTAGCCAGTAAACTCCAAGTTAAGTAGGCAGCTTTTGGCCATTAAAATTTACCTTCCTTTGGGCAGAACACCCTCAGGAGGTGGGAGGGGGGAGGGAAAGGAGAGGAGAGGAGAGGACGAATTGAGCTATCCCAACCGGAACTAGCCAGCTGGGTCCCCATTCAGGCACCTCGGGACCATTTCACAGGTTGTGTTTGTCCTTCATTCTCAAAGAGGACCATGACATCAGGGAGTTGATGACTTGACTTGCAATTGACTTTGATTTGAGTGAGGGAGGGCTGTGCAAGGTCAGCAGCCTCACTTTCTCCTCCAGAGCCATCTGAGTCCAGTGTCGAGATATAGATCAGGACGACTGAACATGGCCCCAGATGTAGTGGGAGACCTTGGTCTTTTTAAGCTAAGGTCTTCTCAAGTTCTCATTTTGAGTGAGGCAACACCCATTCAATGAATAGGCCTCTTTAAGGAGTGAGTCAAGGGATGGGCCCTTTAATTAAAAAAAAAATCAAACTGGGAGGGGAAGATCCTCAGGGTTGCTGGCCAAAAGAGAAACAGTTTCTATTTACATTCACTCTCAGCAAGGAGGGCCCAAAAAATAACCATTAAGTGGTGCTTGGGCAAGGACCTACTGTTGTCCCATCTATGAGTTCCAGAGTGAATTGGATTTAAAGCTTGGTCTTTGAGAGAAAAATCTAGCCAGTAAACCCCAAATTAAGTAGGCAGCTTGGACAACAATAGGCCATCCCTTGACTCACTCCTTAAAGAGGGCTCACCTGTTAGGGTTAGAAGGAACTAGGAATAGTGTCCACAATGCAATTCTAGTTTATGGGGAAAATGATGACAGGCTGAGAGATGTGAGCTATGAATGACATGGTTTTGACCTTTATCAGCAACTAAGTGGAGAGGAAAGGACATGTGAGAGATGTTGATAATTCTGTTGCACAAAATCATATTTTACCTCTGTACCTCCCCTACTACAGCTCTTTCCCCAATAGCATAATTTTGTTAATGGTAGAATCCATATCACTTATTTGCCTTGTTTCCCTAGTGTTTTTGAAATTATAATGACCCAGCCTGGCTCCAAAGAAGAAATATGAGAAGGAACTCCTACTTCTTTGCAAAGGGAAATACTGTGGATATGGAACACTACAGATAATATGAGGTTTTGTTTTTTTTTAATGGCTTAGTTTTTGCTGAATTTTTTCCGTCTCTTTTTTAAACATCTGTCATATGGGATAGTTGAAAAGGGAAGGGAAGAGGAATATCTTGGGAAATGTAGGTGAAATGGATTGGCAAAGATGACAGAAGACAAAAATGACAAATGTTGAAGAGGCTCTACAGGGAAAATGGGCATATCTCTGCTCTGCTGGTGGAGCTGTGAAGTGGTCCAGCCATTTTGGAAAGCAATTTGGAACTATGCCCTCAAAGTTACTAACTCTACCTACATACCCTTCAACCCAGCAATACAACTACTGGGCCTATGCCCTAAGAGATCAAATAAGAGGTAAAGGATATATATGCAGATATATAGATATATATATAGATATCTATATATCTGCATATATACGTACAAAAATATTTCTAGCAGTTTTTTGTAGCAGTCAAAAACTGGAAACTAAGGGAGTGTTTGCCTATTGGAGAATGGCTAAACAAATTTGGCATGAATGTATGAAATATGAATGTAATGGAATATTATTGTGTCAAAATAAATGACAAAATGCCCAGTTTCAGAGAGTAGAAAGCCCTCTATGATCTTATTCAGAGTGAAGTGAGCATATTTTGTCATCTTTCCCTCCTTTCTAGATACTGAATGAAACTTCATAATTGTTTTAACTTACTGACCATTTTTTCAAAGGAAGTACAATGAACTTCCTTCATTCTCCACTCCCTCTCCAGTTTCTCATTTGCAAATTAAGACAAGTTCGTTGTAAAAAAGTAGCATTAGAATTAATCTAAGGCCAAGGACCTAAGTACAAAATAAAACCATTCATGCATTCCTCTTGTTTTCCTCGCATCAACCCTGGGAGGTGGGGTATTATTATTCCCGCTTTGTCCCACTGTACAGCATCCCAGAGCAGCCAAGAACAAACTGCCAGTCAAGTCCAACAGGAGCCGGGTGACACTGAAGTTCAGGTACCTCCAGGCACCTGGAAACCGGCATCCGTTTCCCGGCTTCCCAGTGAAAGTGACAAGTGGAATCCGCTTCTGATTGGCTACGGTGAGAAGAGGGCGGGCGCCCAGAGGAGGCGGGGAGCAGCGTGCACTTAGGGCGTGCGGGGCCGGAGTGCTACTGCGCCTGCTCCGCCGGCGGGCCGCGAGGTGACTTCTTAGTTGCTGGAGCTTTCATGGCTGCTCTGGGGCATGAGGGCAGGGATCTCGCTGCCGGCAGCTGAGGCTTCCGCTCTCCAGCGCCATGGATTGTCTTTCTAGCCTGGCCCGGCTCCTACCCCGAGCTGTGGGTCAGCCCCAGCGAGGCCTGGGCGCGCTGGCGCTGGCCCGGCCCCCCGGTGCCTTCCCCACTGCCTCCTCCCTCGGACCCCGGGCCGGAGTGCCGCTCCCCGGACACAGCCGAACTGGGCTGCCCCGGAGTACTTGGCTCCGGAAGCTCTGTGAGCCCCGGCGGCCCAGCGTTTCAGGTATACAGCCCCTTCCTCTCCCGAGCGTTCCCAGCGGGCCTAGGCCCTGGATCGGTCGTGGAGGTAAACGCTCTGTCCGTGTGCCCGATTTGACCCTTCCCGGTTCCCGTCACATGGAGTTCCCAGGATCCTCCTGGGGAGCGTTGTGCAGTCTCTCCTGGCCAGCTCTCCTTTGATTGTCGTGCAAGTTTTTGTAATTGCCCTCTCTGCCCAGTATTAAGTTGTGAACTCTTTATGAACAGAATAAGACTCATTTTCTGCTCTCTTCCATCCCGCCCTCTCCCCAACACTTAACGTGTCCATCCACTCCTTCCCATTGCCACTCCAGAGGTTGCCAGGTTGAGTTTCTTCCTAATTACTCATGTGGGAAGGAGCAGCATAAAAGTATGGCTCCTCATGTTGGAGTTTAGGAGTCATGAGGCGTTAAGAATCATTAAAATAACATCCAGTATTAAAAAGATTCCATATGGGCAAAACTGACATCAGCTTTGAATACCACTAGTGGCATCTAGCCCAATTCCCTCATCTTACAAATGAGACAACTCAGCACAATGCCGGCCGTTTAGTAGGCTCTTGTTGATTGTCTATTGATTTGAAGATAACTGAGAGATGAAGTGACTCCTTCAAATAACCTCAATGCTGCTGGGGATTGAGTATTTACATCTAGTGTGTCCCTTCTCCAGTCTCTTCTTCATAGAGCTAACAAATTGATATTCTCAAGTTTAATTCAGATCTGAACATGTCATTCTTCAGCTTACAAAGTGTCAGTGGTTTCCCTTTTGCTGTCATATCCCCTTTGTAGAGGGCAGGGATTTTGTGTTTGTATCTCTAGGGTGGAGCACAGTGCCCCTCTCTTAGTTGTTCAGTCCTGTCCAATTCTTTGTGACCCCAGAGACCATAACACTGCCAGTCCCTTCTGTTCTCCATTTTATCTTGAATCTGCCCAACTCTCCACAGATTACCTTCACCTCCCCTCCCCCAAGTAGGACAGCCACACAATTGCTGGAGTACTCTAGAGCAGGGCTTCTTAAACTTTTTCCACTCTCCTCGACCGCTTCAGTGCCTCTTAAACCGTAGGTCAAGAGAGTGGCTAGGCACGTGGACCTGGTGATTTATTATTGGATGTAATGATCCCCACGCCCAGTCCTGAGAGGAATAGTCTAGCAAAGACTGGATGTCCCTTCTGCCAGGCCTCTTGTTTGACAATTGAAGCAAGTGCTCAGAGATACACTCTCCTCTCAGGAGCTCCTGGGAAGCTGGTGCCTAGGTTCATAGGCAGCTTGTATTCTTTTTCCAGAGCAGGGGCTCAGTTCTCCCTTCTGCCAAGCCTCTTTGCTTCTTGATTAGTCAGCCTCCCACACCCAGTGCGAAGCAGATACCCTGTGTACAACCCCAGCCAAGCCCTTGATGCCCTGGAGATGAGGGTTATGTCAATTCCCTCCACATCCACATATCCTCACTCTGTATCCCCTTCTCTGATTTATTGTAATAATAAAATGACATAAGAAAGTTAGCACTTAAATTCTTACTGATCATTGAAAAAAGGGAAAAGTACCAGGAACAGATGTATCAACATCATTGTGTGTGAACATGATTCTGATACTACAGAATAAAGACCTTGAAAAAAATTCTCCTGATTTTTAGAGCACTTTGAAAGAAAACACATTTTAAAAATCTTACACATTGCTTGCTGACTCTACCTGTTATAGATATTTGTTCAATGAATTGAGTTACCATAACAATAAGAAAGCAAACATAGATAATTAAAATCCATAGATCGTCCACACATCTCATTTAGTCATTAATTGTAAGATTTGTCTCCCGAGCTTATCAGAACTAAATAGAAAAATTATTTAATAATAGCATAACTTGTTTTTGTTGTTCAGTCATGTCCAACTCTTCATAACACTATTTGGTTTTTTCTTGGCCAAGATACTGGAGTGGTTTGCTATTTCCTTCTCCAGCTCATTTTACAGATGAGGAAACTGCAAACGGGGTTAAGTGACTTGTCCAGGGTCACACAGCTAGTAAGTGTCTAAGGCTAAATTTGAACTCAGGAAGATGAATCTTCCTGATTCCAAGCCCAGCACGCTTATCCGTGCTATGACACCTAGCTGCTCCAACTTCTTTTTACTACTCTTCTTTATTGTCTGGTAGAGCTGCTAGCAAAGTAGTGAAATGATCTAAATGTAGGAGAGAGAGAAGGGAAAAAATAAAAGGCCCAATAATCTGCTGTCCACATAATTAGCTCTGAAATAATTGACTTTTGTGTATATGGGAATAAAATAACAACATTGTTCATGGGATGATATTTTCTGTTTTTTTTCAGGTGAAATTCTTCGACTCAGTACTTCTGATGCTTCCCAAGCCACCTTAGCTAGTGTAGCACCGGTATTTACTGTGGTAAGCATTGTACTATTTTCCCCAACTTTATTGTGGTTAACATTTATTTTAAAAAACATTTTGAGACATATTGAACTTTAACAGGATTGCATAATGTCCTTTAAGTGTTCCCTTTAAAAAGAGTGGTCTCATGTAAACAAATGATTGATTTTCCTCTTCTATTTTTAGACTATCTTTTTTCTGTTTTCAATCCCAAGATATAACTTATTTTCTTTTGGGGGGAATGAAGTGATAAATTTATATTAAAGTCCTTCTGTCTTTAATGTTTTGCTTAATCATATTTAAAAGGCCTTGGGAACCAGATAAACTTACTATGATTACACAGAGCTGATGAAATTCTTTGCACAGTAATTCTGGTATACTCTGTTGTGGTAAATAGAACAACACCTACCAGATTAAAATTGTAGAATTTCTACATTAATACTACAATATTTCTGGCAAATCCATTTCAGGAGGACAGATAGCACTTAGCCCTTGCTGGGATTTAAACCTCTGCCTGTAGGAAATCATCAGCCAGTCACCAAGCATGCACTAAGGATCTGCTTTGTGACAGCTACTGTACTACTGTACAATACTGCTGTATTGGGTATACAGGGATGAAATAAAACAGTCTCTGCCCTCAGTTGGGGGGAAGGGGACAATATGTATAAAATATATAACATACATAAGTAGACAGGAATGAAGGGAGAGGCAATAGCAATTAGATCATAAAACATTTCACGTAAAATACTTAGCTTAAGCCGACACACGTAGGATACTAGGAATTGTAATCAGTGTTGAAGAGGAATACTGTTCCAGATGTAAGGGAATGCTTGTACAAAGGCATGAAGATGGGAGATGCACTGCAGTATGTGAAGAATAGCAAGAGGGACTATTTGATTGTACTGGTCTGGACTGAACCCGAAGAGAAATAATATATAATGTGGCTAGAAAAGTAGACTGGGGCTAGGTTGTAAAAAGCTTTATATCCCAAACAAAGAAGTTTATTTTTGATCCTAAAGAAAATAGGGAGACACTGGAGGTTATTGAGGAGGAGATATCATTTTGGCAGTTTTGTGGAGGCTAGATTGGAGGGAGAAGAGACTTGAGTCAAGAATATCCATTAAGGGGCTATTGGAAAAGTCCACTTACGAGGTAATAGGGGCCTGACATGGAACAGTAACTATGAAAATGGAGAGAAAGGTATGATCTGAAAGATTTGTGAAATACACATGATTCAACAACTGATTGGATACTTGGAATGATGGAAAATGAGGGGTCGAGGATGTGTTATGGTTATGAACTCAGGTAACTAGAAATATGGTGGCACCCTGAACAGAAATAGGGAAATTCAGAAGAAGGATGAGTTTCTTGGGGAAAGATTATGACTTTCATTTCAGATGTGCTGAGTTTGAGATGCCCACCAGATAAACATTTGGAAGTATCCAATGGACAATTGGTGATGTAGGGCTGGAGCTTAAGTGGGAGGCTAGAGCTGTTTATATCATACAGAAGTGATGTGCATAGAGCATGAAAGGTGTTTGATAAATAGTATTTGGCTAAAGGAAATAAAAATAATTTTTCAAGTCTTAACTTGGGACAAGCATTAAAAACACTACTGCCTATCATTTTACATTAATTGTGTGTATTCTTTTACACAATATCTTCTTCTGGGGCTTGTTTACCAAAAGATGGTAGTTATAGAAATTTCCCTCCTGATACTCATCAGTACATACTGAAAAAATGTTCTATTTGTTTTTGTTTGAACTATTTACAGGAAATATTTCAATGAGATAAATTATGCTTTCTGAAAGTAACAAATTTCTGTTATCTCTTTTTAGACAAAATTTGACAAGGAAGGGAATGTTTCTTCTTTTGGTAAGTATTACTGTTTTTTCCCCCTAAATAAAGTTTCATTTATTTACTCCAGAAATAAGTGAATCAAATGTAAACTAAAATATTGTATTGTATCTAAGTACAGTGTTTTGGTGCTTTCTTCTCTGAGTTTGGGAGCACTGGATTTGAAGTAAGAGGACCTGGGTTTTGAATCCCAGTTCTTCTGCTTAGTACTTGGGTGACCTAGTGAAAACTATTCAGTCTCTCTGGGATGCAGTTTTCTCATCTGTAAAGTAACGGACTTGGGTTGAGACTTTTTCCCATTGTGACTTTTCTCTTCTTTCCTCCCTATCACATCCTGAAGAGAACAGAAATCACAGAGTAGCATAGAGACAGCAAGCTCATATGTGTTTATTGATTCCACAGAGTTCCAATAAGTAGTTATGGGAATTGTCTCGCAACACTAATATGGCCTAATTCTACCTTATGGTCTGAACACTGGAAATTATCTTCATCAGATCTCGTCTCATTCTCCTCCCATCCCTCATGAAGTTTACTTGTATCCTTCTTCTCCAGATGTCAGTTAGTCATCAGCCCTCAGCTTTTTGTTTGCTCTCATATAGTCATCAACATGTGTCAGCGTAATCCCTGCCCTTATTTCTAGACAAATGTTTGCTTCTCTTGTGAGCTTGTTTCATCCTTAGGTTCAGATCCCTGTTTTGTTGCCCTTTATTTCTTGATAGGGACTGTAATTGTCCCTCATTACTATCTCTTTTCTCTTTCCTTTTAGATCCTTGCCATTTCTCAGATAACCAGCCATCCGTTTTTAGAATGTAGCCGAATTTCCAACCAAATATGGATCAGAGAGGAAAGAAAAAAAGAGCTTTTAAGCCATCAGACACCCCATTGAACCTGCATTCTTGATTGATCCTCAGACTTTATACCTTTAGACCTGAGCTTTTTCTTGCCTTGATCAGTTTAACCCTTAACAGAGATGATAGTTAAGGTCTTTTTATGATCCCCTTGCTCAGAAGGCACCACTGTCATCTTTTCACAGCAATGTGACTTTATACTTGTTGAATCTTTTTTTGCAACCACAGATTTATGGTCATTCGCTGCCTGGAATAAAGTGTTTTAGAATGTGCACTTTAAAAAAAAAGTATTGCACTAATGTTAATAGAATGTATTTCTGGGACTCCTCTAACCTACTGTCCAAGATAATGATTTTCTTGTTTTTCAGCTATGAAAATCTAGCATTTCTTATTTTACCTTTTCGAATTCTTGTACTGCTTTAAAGAAGTGAGCAAAATTTAAATAATCTGCTGGCAAATTTGAAGTATTAAAGATTAGAAATAAGGACTGGAGCTGTGGGAACTCCCAGATGAGGAAATTTCCTCTACCAATGTAAGTTAGCAAGTTGTCTGCAATTTAAAGTCTTAGAAAGTCTCCTAGAACGTGTAGCCCACAGGCTGCATTGTGCCCCTCAACACTCCCAAGTGCAGCCGAACCAAATTAAAATGTAATTAAGAAATATTTAACAAAATAAATAAAAACTATAGTAGTGCATAAATAATGTTAACACATGATTTGTAAAATCTGTATGAGGCCTGCAGGGATCCTTACATACAGTGCCACCACCCCCGCCCCACCCTCCCCAAATATTTATTTGAGTTTGACACCACTGTCCTAGAATACTAAAAAGTTAAGTGACTTGCCCATGGTCACACACCCAGTAGATGTAAAGGCAGGACTTGAACCAAGGTCTTCCAGGTTTTGAGGGCAGCTTTCCTTATCATACTGTGCTGTGTTGTCTCTTACTAATATGGTTATTGATACAGTATAATAAATTATAGGTCATAAAGCTGTGTTAGTTTACTGCAAGGCATTTTTTGCATGGTACAGTATCTTGTGTTAGCAATTGTTTAGAATCCTTAATGTTTTCTGGTGTAATACAATTGTGGTTTTTAGTTTAAATTCTTCTTAGATTAACAATACAGTATGGTGACTTTGAATTGTGGAAAGCATCCTTTCCACAGAAGAAAATGGATTTACATAAATTTGAAATCTTTCAACTACTCATGAAGAAGTAAATACTTTTTTTTTTTTGAAGGAAACTATTTCTAGGGACTTTAGAATGCCAAAAGAGTCATCATAGCTTTTGTTTTCTTTAATCAAATAACATTTTTAAAAACATCAAGGAGTATCTTTGAAATATCTTATGACATGAAATTTAAGCTGTATTTTATTTAATATCTTAATTTTTTTTGTCTAAACTGTTTGATTTTTAGAAAGAAAGAAAATAGAATTATACCAGGAATTAGGTCTTCAAGCCCGAGATTTACGATTTCAGCACTTAATGAGTATCACAACCAGGAACAATAGAATTATCATGAGAATGGAGGTAAAGGGTTTTATTTTCATTTATAGTCTTCCTTTGTGTATTTATTGATGATATCTACACTTAATTGTATTGAATTATGATTATGTAGATAGTTCATGGTTAAAAGTAATTTTGTTATTAAAATGGCTATTTGAAACATTGTTAACCAAGTGTCCCACCTTGGTCACTGAGAGTCACTCAGTTTAGAGTTGCATTGTTTACCTGCTGGCTGTAGAGAAGAATGATGCACGTTCATTCTCATTGTACATACTTCGATTGTCTAAATCCATAACAAAAAATACTTCTTTTCTCTGGATCATTAACTCTCTCTTCTTGATTATTTCCTTGGTGCTTTCAGATTGTTCACCAGAGGTCATTTTATCCCTTGGTCCTAAATATTGTATCTTTGCTCTTGATGAACTCACCTTAAAAATCAGTTGTAATACAACTTTTTCTTCCTATACATAGTTTTTACACATATATTCAAAACCTCCCCTAAGTCCTACTCAAGGGCCTGAGTGCAGGCTCAAGAATTTCCTTCCAACCTAGAAAAGCTTCGAGTGTGGGACAGGTAATGAACTGTGCCTGTTATCTAAGGATATGGCTAGCGAAAACTAGGGCAGCTCATCCTCAGTGGTTGGTGGCAGGACAGTAAATTTGTCAGCCATAGTAACTCCCAAAGATCATGCACATTATAGAGTGATTGTGATCTGTATTGGTGAAGGAATTGCCCACCTGGATAAAATCACAGCCTCTTAAAGTATTAAAGACGTAAATGCTTAAATCTATGCTCTTTGCATATAAAACAAATAACTCAGAGCCCCAAAGGATTGAGTTATTCTGGATGGCCAAGGTTTCTAGATAAATGAAGTATTAGAACTTTATTATTTTTCTTAAAGGAAAGTAAAACATATACTCTGTAGTTCTTCACTTATAAGCAGAGTAATACCAAATATATTTATCCCTTTTTGATGGCTCATCATCATCATTATGAACATGAGTTTGTACTGTGTTGAAATAGATAATGTGAGACTTAGGGCTAATCTCTGGTCCATAGCAAGTGGCCATGGAACTATCTTGGGAAAACATCTTATCAACTAATATTTTAGCTGTTTGCTTTTCCCCTCATAAATATGATATGAAGCATGTGCAACTGCAAGGCTTCTTGGGCAGTATAACTTTGGCAGATTTCCTTTAAATTAGGAAGTGAAGTGTTTTCCAAGCATTTTTTAGAATATCATTTTTACAGTTATTAGTTATTATGACTTGTCAGCCCCATTTAGAATATCACTTAAGATATGTGTATTAGTGAGATAATGAACACTTTTGTCCTTTCTTTTCCCCATTCTTCTATCCCATTTGCATTAAGCTTTTTTTTTTTACCAGAGAGCAGAGGAAGGGAAAGAAAGAGAATCCATCTCCATTTCAAGAATTTGTGCTGGAATGTCTTGAGGGTGACTTAGCTAGAGCTTAAAAATTTTCATCCTTGACAATGATGACACTTATGTAGATACAGCATCAGGTCATGGCTTTCCCTAAGTTCAATTTTCCTTCAAGTTCAACTTTTAACAGTTGTAGAAATTGAAGGTTCTTTATAGCTGCCTACATGATGGACCACCTTTTTCATGAAAAATTTTTGGTAATAATATTTTATATTCTAACTGGGGAAGATGAGCAGGAGGGTTATTGAAAATATTCCCAGACACTAACTGGAATTCATTGAGGTAGACTGTACCACATGCAGAATTAGTTGTTTGCCAATGTAACCTTGGTCTAGTCACTTAACCTTTCAGAGCCTCGATAAACTGATCTGTAAAAAAAAAAAAAAGGAGGAGGGGTAAGTCATAAGTTGTTTACCCAGTGGATATTAATTGCCTACTATGTGCCAAACACTTTGGTAGCCACTGGAGATAGAAAAACAAAAAGGAAATAATACCTGCCCCCAGAAAGTGTGCATTCTATTAGCGAAAATAACATGTACATGTAGAAATATATGCAAAATAAAGGCTAGTTATTTTTGACAGGCAGGTCTC